>NC_088228.1:36542830-36690330 GCF_036934945.1 Oncorhynchus masou masou
TATATCAACGAACTGGCACGGGCACTAGAAAAGTCTGCAGCACCCGGCCTCACCCTACTAGAATCTGAAGTCAAATGTCTGCTGTTTGCTGATGATCTGGTGCTTCTGTCACCAACCAAGGAGGGCCTACAGCAGCACCTAGATCTTATGCACAGATTCTGTCAGACCTGGGCCCTGACAGTAAATCTCAGTAAGACCAAAATAATGGTGTTCCAAAAAGGTCCAGTCACCAGGACCACAAATACAAATTCCATCTAGACACTGTTGCCCTAGAGCACACAAAAAACTATACATACCTTGGCCTAAACATCAGCGCCACAGGTAACTTCCACAAAGCTGTGAACGATCTGAGAGACAAGGCAAGAAGGGCATTCTATGCCATCAAAAGGAACATAAATTTCAACATACCAATTAGGATTTGGCTAAAAATACTTGAATCAGTCATAGAGCCCATTGCCCTTTATGGTTGTGAGGTCTGGGGTCCACGCTCACCAACCAAGACTTTACAAAATGGGACAAACACCAAATTGAGACTCTGCACGCAGAATTCTGCAAAAATATCCTCCGTGTACAACGTAGAACACCAAATAGTGCATGCAGAGCAGAATTAGGCCGATACCCACTAATTATCAAAATCCAGAAAAGAGCTGTTAAATTCTATAACCACCTAAAAGGAAGCGATTCCCAAACCTTCCACAACAAAGCCATCACCTACAGAGAGATGAACCTGGAGAAGAGTCCCCTAAGCAAGCTGGTCCTGGGGCTCTGTTCACAAACACAAACACACCCTACAGAGCCCCATGACAGCAGCACAATTAGACCCAACCAAATCATGAGAAAACAAAAAGATAATTACTTGACACATTGGAAAGAATTAACAAAAAAACAGAGCAAACTAGAATGCTATTTGGCCCTACACAGAGAGTACACAGCGGCAGAATACCTGACCACTGTGACTGACCCAAAATTAAGGAAAGCTTTGACTATACAACACACACAGTATAAATAACTACAGACTCAGCGAGCATAGCCTTGCTATTGAGAAAGGCCGCCGTAGGCAGACATGGCTCTCAAGAGAAGACAGGCTATGTGCTCACTGCCCACAAAATGAGGTGGAAACTGAGCTGCACTTCCTAACCTCCTGCCCAATGTATGACCATATTAGAGAGACATATTTCCCTCAGATTACACAGATCCACAAAGAATTCGAAAACAAATCCAATTTTGAAAAACTCCCATATCTACTGGGTGAAATTCCACAGTGTGCCATCAGAGCAGCAAGATTTGTGACCTGTTGCCACGAAAAGGGCAACCAGTGAGGAACAAACACCATTGTAAATACAACCCATATCTATGCTTATTTATTTTATCTTGTGTCCTTTCAAATTTGTACCTTGTAAAAACACTGTATATATATATATAATATGACATTTTCAATGTCTTTATTGTTTTGAAACTTCTGTATGTGTGATGTCTACTGTTAATTTTTATTGTTTACCTTACTTGCTTTGGCAATGTTAACACATGTTTCCCATGCCAATAAAGCCCCTTGAATTGAATTGAATTGAGAGATAGAGAGACAGAGAGAGATAGAGAGAGAGAGATAGAGAGACAGAAAGATAGAGAGACAGAGAGAGAGAGAGAGAGATAGAGAGACAGAGAGAGATAGAGAGACAGAGAGAGAGAGAGAAAGAGAGAGAGAGAGAAAGAGAGAGAGAGAGATAAGGATCTGTTATGAGGCTTGTTCAACCCTGTCTCTGTATTTCTGTATCACCCGTCACATCCAAACACACTCTCGCTAATGTAATAACAAACACAAGTAAACACGTGCCCCTTCTACACACGTATACACACACTCACAAACAGACACGGCAAAAGCACGGGTTGCCATGGTAACTGGAGCCTTTATCTGATCCAAGGTCGAGTCTGATTCTCATGAACAGAACCGCTCTGCTGTCTCTCTCACACACAGGTACGTGACACACAAACATATTCGCAGACAATTCATGATCCAAAACAAACAATTAACCACACAGTATGAAGATCTGAAGGGATGGAACAGGTGAAATATATATGGAGATGGGAAATCTCTGCTCGGGTTTGTTAAAGTAGCCGTCAATCACTCACATCGTGTGACCACGCCCTCCAGTCTGATGATGTTTGGGTGGTCGAACTGTCCCATGATGCTGGCTTCAGAGAGGAAGTCCCGCCTCTGTTTGTCAGAGTATCCTGCCTTCAGACTCTTTATGGCCACGTAGATCTCCCTCTTTCCCTGGAGACGCAGACGGCCACTACACACTACCCCAAACTCACCTACAACACAGACAAATAAATAACTACACACTTCAACACCTACAACACACACAGCATAAATAACTACACACTTTCCCAAATTCACCTACAACACACACATACACAGCATAAATAACTACACACCTCCCCAAACTCACCTACAACACACACACACAGCATAAATAACTACACACTTTCCCAAACTCACCTACAACACACACAGCATAAATAACTACACCCTTTCCCAAATTCACCTACAACACACACAGTATAAATAACTACACACTTCCCCAAACTCACCTACAACACACACAGTATAAATAACTACACACTTCTCCAAACTCACCTACAACACACACAGTATAAATAACTACACACCTCCCCAAACTCACCTACAACACACACAGTATAAATAACTACACACTTCCCCAAACTCACCTACAACACACACAGTATAAATAACTACACACTTCCCCAAACTCACCTACAACACACACAGTATAAATAACTACACACTTCCCCAAACTCACCTACAACACACACAGTATAAATAACTAAATAACTACACACTTCCCCAAACTCACCTACAACACACACAGTATAAATAACTACACACTTCCCCAAACTCACCTACAACACACACAGTATAAATAACTACACACTTCCCCAAACTCACCTACAACACACACAGTATAAATAACTACACACTTCCCCAAACTCACCTACAACACACACAGTATAAATAACTACAAACTTCCCCAAACTCACCTACAACACACTTCCCCACACTACACAACACACACAGTATAAATAACTACACACTTCCCCACACTTCAACCCAAACTCACACTACAACACAACACACACAGTATAAATAACTACACACTTCCCCAAACTCACCTACAACACACACAGTATAAATAACTACACACTTCCCCAAACTCACCTACAACACACACAGTATAAATAACTACACACTTCCCCAAACTCACCTACAACACACACAGTATAAATAACTACACACTTCCCCAAACTCACCTACAACACACACAGTATAAATAACTACACACTTCCCCAAACTCACCTACAACACACACAGTATAAATAACTACACACTTCCCCAAACTCACCTACAACACACACAGTATAAATAACTACACACTTCCCCAAACTCACCTACAACACACAATAAATAACTCACACTACAACTCACCTACAACACACAGTATAAATAACTACACACTTCCCCAAACTCACCTACAACACACACAGTATAAATAACTACACACTTCCCCAAACTCACCTACAACACACACAGTATAAATAACTACACACTTCCCCAAACTCACCTACAACACACACAGTATAAATAACTACACACTTCCCCAAACTCACCTACAACACACACAGTATAAATAACTACACACTTCCCCAAACTCACCTACAACACACACAGTATAAATAACTACACACTTCCCCACACTCACCTACAACACACACAATATAAATAACTACACACTTCCCCAAACTCACCTACAACACACACAGTATAAATAACTACACACTTCCCCAAACTCACCTACAACACACACAGTATAAATAACTACACACTTCCCCAAACTCACCTACAACACACACAGTATAAATAACTACACACTTCCCCAAACTCACCTACAACACACACAGTATAAATAACTACACACTTCCCCAAACTCACCTACAACACACAGTATAAATAACTACACACTTCCCCAAACTCACCTACAACACACACAGTATAAATAACTACACACTTCCCCAAACTCACCTACAACACACACAGTATAAATAACTACACACTTCCCCAAACTCACCTACAACACACACACACTATAAATAACTACAACACACACAGTATAAATAACTACACACCTCCCCAAACTCACCTACAACACACAGTACACACTTCTCCAAACTCACCTACAACACACACACTTCCCCAAACTCACCGACAACACACACAGTATAAATAACTACACACTTCCCCAAACTCACCTACAACACACACAGTATAAATAACTACACACTTCCCCACACTCACCTACAACACACACAGTATAAATAACTACACACTTCCCCAAACTCACCTACAACCACACACAGTATATATAACTACACACTTCCCCAAACTCACCGACAACACACACAGTATAAATAACTACACACTTCCCCAAACTCACCTACAACACACACAGTATAAATAACTACACACTTCCCCAAACTCACCTACAACACACACAGTATAAATAACTACACACTTCCCCAAACTCACCTACAACACACACAGTATAAATAACTACACACTTCCCCAAACTCACCTACAACACACACAATATAAATAACTACACACTTCCCCAAACTCACCTACAACACACACAGTATAAATAACTACACACTTCCCCAAACTCACCTACAACACACACCTACAACACAACAGTATAAATAACTACACACTTCCCCAAACTCACCTACAACACACACAGTATAAATAACTACACACTTCCCCAAACTCACCTACAACACACACAGTATAAATAACTACACACTTCCCCAAACTCACCTACAACACACAGTATATAAATAACTACACACTTCCCCAAACTCACCTACAACACACACAGTATAAATAACACACACTAAACTCACCTACAACACACACAGTATAAATAACTACACACTTCCCCAAACTCACCTACAACACACACAGTATAAATAACTACACACTTCCCCAAACTCACCTACAACACACACAGTATAAATAACTACACACTTCCCCAAACTCACCTACAACACACACAGTATAAATAACTACACACTTCCCCAAACTCACCTACAACACACACAGTATAAATAACTACACACTTCCCCAAACTCACCTACAACACACACAGTATAAATAACTACACACTTCCCCAAACTCACCTACAACACACACAGTATAAATAACTACACACTTCCCCAAACTCACCTACAACACACACAGTATAAATAACTACACACTTCCCCAAACTCACCTACAACCACACACAGTATAAATAACTACACACTTCCCCAAACTCACCTACAACACACACAGTATAAATAACTACACACTTCCCAAACTCACCTACAACACACACAGTATATATAACTACACACTTCCCCAAACTCACCTACAACACACACAGTATAAATAACTACACACTTCCCCAAACTCACCTACAACCACACACACAGTATAAATAACTACACACTTCCCCAAACTCACCTACAACACACAGAGTATAAATAACTACACACTTCCCCAAACTCACCTACAACACACACAGTATAAATAACTACACACTTCCCCAAACTCACCTACAACACACACAGTATATATAACTACAAACTTCCCCAAACTCACCTACAACACACACACACACAGTATAAATAACTACACACTTCCCCAAACTCACCTACAACACACACAGTATAAATAACTACACAAACTTCCCCAAACTCACCTACAACACACACAGTATAAATAACTACACACTTCAACACCAAACTCACCTACAACACACACAGTATAAATAACTACACACTTCCCCAAACTCACCTACAACACACACACAGTATAAATAACTACACACTTCCCCAAACTCACCTACAACACACACAGTATAAATAACTACACACTTCCCCAAACTCACCTACAACACACACAGTATAAATAACTACACACTTCCCCAAACTCACCTACAACACACACAGTATAAATAACTACACACTTCCCCAAACTCACCTACAACACACACAGTATAAATAACTACACACTTCCCCAAACTCACCTACAACACACACAGTATAAATAACTACACACTTCCCCAAACTCACCTACAACACACACAGTATAAATAACTACACACTTCCCAAACTCACCTACAACACACACAGTATAAATAACTACACACTTCCCCAAACTCACCTAAACAACAACACACAGTATAAATAACTACACACTTCCCCAAACTCAAACTCACCTACAACACACACAGTATAAATAACTACACACTTCCCCAAACTCACCTACAACACACACAGTATAAATAACTACACACTTCCCCAAACTCACCTACAACACACACAGTATAAATAACTACACACTTCCCCAAACTCACCTACAACACACACACACACTTCCCCAAACTCACCTACAACACACACAGTATAAATAACTACACACTTCCCCAAACTCACCTACAACACACAGTATAAATAACTACACACTTCCCCAAACTCACCTACAACACACACAGTATAAATAACTACACACTTCCCCAAACTCACCTACAACACACACAGTATAAATAACTACACACTTCCCCAAACTCACCTACAACACACACAGTATAAATAACTACACACTTCTCCAAACTCACCTACAACACACACAGTATAAATAACTACACACTTCCCCAAACTCACCTACAACACACACAGTATAAATAACTACACACTTCCCCAAACTCACCTACAACACACACAGTATAAATAACTACACACTTCCCCAAACTCACCTACAACACACACAGTATAAATAACTACACACTTCCCCAAACTCACCTACAACACACACAGTATAAATAACTACACACTTCCCCAAACTCACCTACAACACACACACACATAAATAACTACACACTTCCCCAAACTCACCTACAACACACACAGTATAAATAACTACACACTTCCCCAAACTCACCTACAACCCACACACAGTATAAATAACTACACACTTCCCCAAACTCACCTACAACACACACAGTATAAACAACTACACACTTCCCCAAACTCACCTACAACCACACACACAGTATAAATAACTACACACTTCCCCAAACTCACCTACAACACACCCAGTATATATAACTACACACTTCCCCAAACTCACCTACAACACACACAGTATAAATAACTACACACTTCCCCAAACTCACCTACAACACACACAGTATAAATAACTACACACTTCCCCAAACTCACCTACAACACACACACACTTCCCAAACTCACCTACAACACACAGTATAAATAACTACACACTTCCCCAAACTCACCTACACACACAGTATAAATAACTACCTACAACACACACAGTATAAATAACTACACAAACTCACCTACAACACACAAACTCAAACTCACCTACAACACACACACAGTATAAATAACTACACACTTCCCCAAACTCACCTACAACACACACAGTATAAATAACTACACACTTCCCCAAACTCACCTACAACACACACAGTATAAATAACTACACACTTCCCCAAACTCACCTACAACACACACAGTATAAATAACTACACACTTCCCCAAACTCACCTACAACACACACAGTATAAATAACTACACACTTCCCCAAACTCACCTACAACACACACAGTATAAATAACTACACACTTCCCCAAACTCACCTACAACACACAGTATAAATAACTACACACTTCCCAAACTCACCTACAACACACACAGTATAAATAACTACACACTTCCCCAAACTCACCTACAACACACACAGTATAAATAACTACACACTTCCCCAAACTCACCTACAACACACAAATAACTACACACTATAAACTCACCTACAACACACAGTATAAATAACTACACACTTCCCCAAACTCACCTACAACACACACAGTATAAATAACTACACACTCCCCAAACTCACCTACAACACACACAGTATAAATAACTACACACTTCCCCAAACTCACCTACAACACACACAGTATAAATAACTACACACTTCCCCAAACTCACCTACAACACACACACAGTATAAATAACTACACACTTCCCCAAACTCACCTACAACACACACAGTATAAATAACTACACACTCACCTCCCCAAACTCACCTACACCTACACACACACAGTATAAATAACTACACACTTCCCCAAACTCACCTACAACACACACAGTATAAATAACTACACACATCCCCAAACTCACCTACAACACACACACACACAGTATAAATAACTACACACTTCCCCAAACTCACCTACAACAAACACACAGTATAAATAACTACACACATCCCCAAACTCACCTACAACACACAGTATAAATAACTACACACTTCTCCAAACTCACCTACAACACACACAGTATAAATAACTACACACTTCCCCAAACTCACCTACAACACACACACAGTATAAATAACTACACACTTCCCCAAACTCACCTACAACACACACAGTATAAATAACTACACACTTCCCCAAACTCACCTACAACACACACAGTATAAATAACTACACACTTCCCCAAACTCACCTACAACACACACAGTATAAATAACTACACACTTCCCCAAACTCACCTACAACACACACAGTATAAATAACTACACACTTCCCCAAACTCACCTACAACACACACAGTATAAATAACTACACACTTCCCCAAACTCACCTACAACACACACAGTATAAATAACTACACACTTCCCCAAACTCACCTACAACACACACAGTATAAATAACTACACACTTCCCCAAACTCACCTACAACACACACAGTATAAATAACTACACACTTCCCCAAACTCACCTACAACACACACAGTATAAATAACTAAACACACACTCCCCAAACTCACCTACAACACACACAGTATAAATAACTACACACTTCCCAAACTCACCTACAACACACACAGTATAAATAACTACACACTTCCCCAAACTCACCTACAACACACACAGTATAAATAACTACACACTTCCCCAAACTCACCTACAACACAGACACACAGTATAAATAACTACACACTTCCCCAAACTCACCTACAACACACACAGTATAAATAACTACACACTTCCCCAAACTCACCTACAACACACACAGTATAAATAACTACACACTTCCCCAAACTCACCTACAACACACACAGTATAAATAACTACACAAACTCACCTACAACAACACAGTATAAATAACTACACACTTCCCCAAACTCACCTACAACACACACAGTATAAATAACTACACACTCACCCAACAAACTCACACTTCCCCACAACACACACAGTATAAATAACTACACACTTCCCCAAACTCACCTACAACACACACAGTATAAATAACTACACACTTCCCCAAACTCACCTACAACACACACAGTATAAATAACTACACACTTCCCCAAACTCACCTACAACACACACAGTATAAATAACTACACACTTCCCTAAACTCACCTACAACACACACAGTATAAATAACTACACACTTCCCCAAACTCACCTACAACACACACAGTATAAATAACTACACACCTCCCCAAACTCACCTACAACACACACAGTATAAATAACTACACACTTCCCCAAACTCACCTACAACACACACAGTATAAATAACTACACACTTCCCCAAACTCACCTACAACACAGACACACAGTATAAATAACTACACACTTCCCCAAACTCACCTACAACCACACACAGTATATATAACTACACACTTCTCCAAACTCACCTACAACACACACAGTATAAATAACTACACACTTCCCCAAACTCACCTACAACACACAGTATAAATAACTACACACTTCCCCAAACTCACCTACAACACACACAGTATAAATAACTACACACTTCCCCAAACTCACCTACAACACACACAGTATAAATAACTCACACACTTCTACCACTTCAAACTCACCTACAACACACACACATAAATAACTACACACTTCCCCAAACTCACCTACAACACACACAGTATAAATAACTACACACTTCCCCAAACTCACCTACAACACACACAGTATAAATAACTACACACTTCCCCAAACTCACCTACAACACACACATAAATATAAATAACTACACACTTCCCCAAACTCACCTACAACACACACAGTATAAATAACTACACACTTCCCCAAACTCACCTACAACACACACAGTATAAATAACTACACACTTCCCCAAACTCACCTACAACACACACAGTATAAATAACTACACACTTCCCCAAACTCACCTACAACACACACAGTATAAATAACTACACACTTCCCCAAACTCACCTACAACACACACAGTATAAATAACTACACACTTCCCCAAACTCACCTACAACACACACACACAGTATAAATAACTACACACTTCCCCAAACTCACCTACAACACACACAGTATAAATAACTACACACTTCCCCAAACTCACCTACAACACACACAGTATAAATAACTACACACTTCCCCAAACTCACCTACAACACAACACACAGTATAAATAACTAATAACTACACACACACAGTTAAATAACTACACACCAAACTCACCTACAACACACACAGTATAAATAACTACACACTTCCCCAAACTCACCTACAACACACACAGTATAAATAACTACACACTTCCCCAAACTCACCTACAACACACACAGTATAAATAACTACACACTTCCCCAAACTCACCTACAACACACACAGTATAAATAACTACACACTTCCCCAAACTCACCTACAACCACACACAGTATAAATAACTACACACTTCCCCAAACTCACCTACAACACACACAGTATAAATAACTACACACTTCCCCAAACTCACCTACAACACACACAGTATAAATAACTACACACTTCCCCAAACTCACCTACAACACACACAGTATAAATAACTACACACTTCCCCAAACTCACCTACAACACACAGTATAAATAACTACACACTTCCCAAACTCACCTACAACACACACAGTATAAATAACTACACACTTCCCCAAACTCACCTACAACACACACAGTATAAATAACTACACACTTCCCCAAACTCACCTACAACACACAGTATAAATAACTACACACTTCCCCAAACTCACCTACAACACACACAGTATAAATAACTACACACTTCCCCAAACTCACCTACAACACACACAGTATAAATAACTACACACTTCCCCAAACTCACCTACAACACACACAGTATAAATAACTACACACTTCCCCAAACTCACCTACAACACACACAGTATAAATAACTACACACTTCCCCAAACTCACCTACAACACACACAGTATAAATAACTACACACTTCCCCAAACTCACCTACAACCACACACAGTATAAATAACTACACACTTCCCCAAACTCACCTACAACACACACAGTATAAATAACTACACACTTCCCCAAACTCACCTACAACACACACAGTATAAATAACTACACACTTCTCCAAACTCACCTACAACACACACAGTATAAATAACTACACACTTCCCCAAACTCACCTACAACACACACAGTATAAATAACTACACACTTCCCCAAACTCACCTACAACACACACAGTATAAATAACTACACACTTCCCCAAACTCACCTACAACACACACAGTATAAATAACTACACACTTCCCCAAACTCACCTACAACACACACAGTATAAATAACTACACACTTCCCCAAACTCACCTACAACACACACAGTATAAATAACTACACACTTCCCCAAACTCACCTACAACACACACACAGTATAAATAACTACACACTTCCCCAAACTCACCTACAACACACACACAGTATAAATAACTACACACTTCCCCAAACTCACCTACAACACACACAGTATAAATAACTACACACTTCCCCAAACTCACCTACAACACACACAGTATAAATAACTACACACTTCCCCAAACTCACCTACAACACACACAGTATAAATAACTACACACTTCCCCAAACTCACCTACAACACACACAGTATAAATAACTACACACTTCCCCAAACTCACCTACCCACAAACTCACCTACAACACACACAGTATAAATAACTACACACTTCCCCAAACTCACCTACAACACACACAGTATAAATAACTACACACTTCCCCAAACACTCACCTACAACACACACAGTATAAATAACTACACACTTCCCCAAACTCACCTACAACACACACAATAAATAACTACACACTTCTCCAAACTCACCTACAACACACACAGTATAAATAACTACACACTTCCCCAAACTCACCTACAACACACACAGTATAAATAACTACACACTTCCCCAAACTCACCTACAACACACACAGTATAAATAACTACACACTTCCCCAAACTCACCTACAACACACACAGTATAAATAACTACACACTTCCCCAAACTCACCTACAACACACACAGTATAAATAACTACACACTTCACTAAACTCACCTACAACACACACAGTATAAATAACTACACACTTCCCCAAACTCACCTACAACACACACAGTATAAATAACTACACACTTCCCCAAACTCACCTACAACACACACAGTATAAATAACTACACACTTCCCAAACTCACCTACAACACACACAGTATAAATAACTACACACTTCTCCAAACTCACCTACAACACACACAGTATAAATAACTACACACTTCCCCAAACTCACCTACAACACACACAGTATAAATAACTACACACTTCCCCAAACTCACCTACAACACACACAGTATAAATAACTACACACTTCCCCAAACTCACCTACAACACACACAGTATAAATAACTACACACTTCCCCAAACTCACCTACAACACACACAGTATAAATAACTACACACTTCCCCAAACTCACCTACAACACACACAGTATAAATAACTACACACTTCCCCAAACTCACCTACAACACACACAGTATAAATAACTACACACTTCCCCTCAAACTCACCTACAACACACAACACACAGTATAAATAACTACACACTTCCCCAAACTCACCTACAACACACACAGTATAAATAACTACACACTTCCCCAAACTCACCTACAACACACACAGTATAAATAACTACACACTTCCCCAAACTCACCTACAACACACACAGTATAAATAACTACACACTTCCCCAAACTCACCTACAACACACACAGTATAAATAACTACACACTTCCCCAAACTCACCTACAACACACACAGTATAAATAACTACACACTTCCCCAAACTCACCTACAACACACACAGTATAAATAACTACACACTTCCCCAAACTCACCTACAACACACACAGTATAAATAACTACACACTTCCCCAAACTCACCTACAACACACACAGTATAAATAACTACACACTTCCCCAAACTCACCTACAACACACACAGTATAAATAACTACACACTTCCCCAAACTCACCTACAACACACACAGTATAAATAACTACACACTTCCACCCCCCTACAAACTCACCTACAACACACACAGTATAAATAACTACACACTTCCCCAAACTCACCTACAACACACACAGTATAAATAACTACACACTTCCCCAAACTCACCTACAACACACACAGTATAAATAACTACACACTTCCCCAAACTCACCTACAACACACACAGTATAAATAACTACACACTTCCCCAAACTCACCTACAACACACACAGTATAAATAACTACACACTTCCCAAACTCACCTACAACACACACAGTATAAATAACTACACACTTCCCCAAACTCACCTACAACACACACAGTATAAATAACTACACACTTCCCCAAACTCACCTACAACACACACACACAGTATAAATAACTACACACTTCCCCAAACTCACCTACAACACACACAGTATAAATAACTACACACTTCCCCAAACTCACCTACAACACACACAATATAAATAACTACACACTTCCCCAAACTCACCTACAACACACACAGTATAAATAACTACACACTTCACCCAAACTATAAATAACACACACTAAACAACAACACACACACAGTATAAATAACTACACACTTCCCCAAACTCACCTACAACACACACAGTATAAATAACTACACACTTCCCCAAACTCACCTACAACACACACAGTATAAATAACTACACACTTCCCCAAACTCACCTACAACACACACAGTATAAATAACTACACACTTCTCCAAACTCACCTACAACACACACAGTATAAATAACTACACACTTCCCCAAACTCACCTACAACACACACAGTATAAATAACTACACACTTCCCCAAACTCACCTACAACACACACAGTATAAATAACTACACACTTCCCCAAACTCACCTACAACACACACAGTATAAATAACTACACACTTCCCCAAACTCACCTACAACACACACAGTATAAATAACTACACACTTCCCCAAACTCACCTACAACACACACAGTATAAATAACTACACACTTCTCCAAACTCACCTACAACACACACAGTATAAATAACTACACACTTCCCCAAACTCACCTACAACACACACAGTATAAATAACTACACACTTCCCCAAACTCACCTACAACACACACAGTATAAATAACTACACACTTCCCCAAACTCACCTACAACACACACAGTATAAATAACTACACACTTCCCCAAACTCACCTACAACACACACAGTATAAATAACTACACACTTCTCCAAACTCACCTACAACACACACAGTATAAATAACTACACACTTCCCCAAACTCACCTACAACACACACAGTATAAATAACTACACACTTCCCCAAACTCACCTACAACACACACAGTATAAATAACTACACACTTCCCCAAACTCACCTACAACACACACAGTATAAATAACTACACACTTCCCCAAACTCACCTACAACACACACAGTATAAATAACTACACACTTCCCCAAACTCACCTACAACACACACAGTATAAATAACTACACACTTCCCCAAACTCACCTACAACACACACAGTATAAATAACTACACACTTCCCCAAACTCACCTACAACACACACAGTATAAATAACTACACACTTCCCCAAACTCACCTACAACACACACAGTATAAATAACTACACACTTCCCCAAACTCACCTACAACACACACAGTATAAATAACTACACACTTCCCCAAACTCACCTACAACACACACACAGTATAAATAACTACACACTTCCCCAAACTCACCTACAACACACACAGTATAAATAACTACACACTTCCCCAAACTCACCTACAACACACACAGTATAAATAACTACACACTTCCCCAAACTCACCTACAACACACACAGTATAAATAACTACACACTCCCCAAACTCACACCTACACACACACACAGTATAAATAACTACACACTTCCCCAAACTCACCTACAACACAGACACACAGTATAAATAACTCCACACTTCCCCAACTCACCTACAACACACACAGTATAAATAACTACACACTTCCCCAAACTCACCTACAACACACACAGTATAAATAACTACACACTTCCCCAAACTCACCTACAACACACACAGTATAAATAACTACACACTTCCCCAAACTCACCTACAACACACACAGTATAAATAACTACACACTTCTCCAAACTCACCTACAACACACACAGTATAAATAACTACACACTTCCCCAAACTCACCTACAACACACACAGTATAAATAACTACACACTTCCCCAAACTCACCTACAACACAGACACACAGTATAAATAACTACACACTTCCCCAAACTCACCTACAACACACACAGTATAAATAACTACACACTTCCCCAAACTCACCTACAACACACACAGTATAAATAACTACACACTTCCCCAAACTCACCTACAACACACACAGTATAAATAACTACACACTCACCTCAACACAGACACACAGTATAAATAACAAACTCACCTACAACACACACAGTATAAATAACAACACACTTCCCCAAACTCACCTACAACACACACAGTATAAATAACTACACACTTCCCCAAACTCACCTACAACACACAGTATAAATAACTACACACTTCTCCAAACTCACCTACAACACACACAGTATAAATAACTACACACTTCCCCAAACTCACCTACAACACACAACACACAGTATAAATAACTACACACTTCCCCAAACTCACCTACAACACACACAGTATAAATAACTACACACTTCCCCAAACTCACCTACAACACACACACAGTATATAAATAACTACACACTATAAATAACCCCAAACTCACCTACAACACACAGTATAAATAACTACACACTTCCCCAAACTCACCTACAACACACACAGTATAAATAACTACACACTTCCCAAACTCACCTACAACACACACAGTATAAATAACTACACACTTCCCCAAACTCACCTACAACACACACAGTATAAATAACTACACACTTCCCCAAACTCACCTACAACACACACAGTATAAATAACTACACACTTCCCACAAACTCACCTACAACACACACAGTATAAATAACTACACACTTCCCCAAACTCACCTACAACACACACAATATAAATAACTACACACTTCCCCAAACTCACCTACAACACACACAGTATAAATAACTACACACTTCCCCAAACTCACCTACAACACACACAGTATAAATAACTACACACTTCCCCAAACTCACCTACAACACACAGTATAAATAACTACACACTTCTCCAAACTCACCTACAACACACACAGTATAAATAACTACACACTTCCCCAAACTCACCTACAACACACACAGTATAAATAACTACACACTTCCCCAAACTCACCTACAACACACACAGTATAAATAACTACACACTTCACCTACAAACTCACAGTATAAATAACTACACACTTCCCCAAACTCACCTACAACACACACAGTATAAATAACTACACACTTCCCCAAAACCTACTATAAATAACACCTACAACACACACAGTATAAATAACTACACACTTCCCCAAACTCACCTACAACACACACAGTATAAATAACTACACACTTCCCCAAACTCACCTACAACACACACAATATAAATAACTATAAATAACTACACACTTCCCCAAACTCACCTACAACACACACAGTATAAATAACTACACACTTCACCTACAACACTATAAATAACTACACACTTCCCCAAACTCACCTACAACACACAGTATAAATAACTACACACTTCCCCAAACTCACCTACAACACACACAGTATAAATAACTACACACTTCCCCAAACTCACCTACAACACACACACAGTATAAATAACTACACACTTCCCCAAACTCACCTACAACACACACACAGTATAAATAACTACACACTTCCCCAAACTCACCTACAACACACACAGTATAAATAACTACACACTTAACCTACACACTACACACTCCCCAAACTCACCTACAACACACACAGTATAAATAACTACCACACAGTACACTTCCCAAACTCACCTACACACTCACACACAGTATAAATAACTACACACTTCCCCAAACTCACCTACAACACACACAGTATAAATAACTACACACTTCCCCAAACTCACCTACAACACACACAGTATAAATAACTACACACTTCCCAAACTCACCTACAACACACACACATAAATAACTAAATAACACACTTCCCCAAACTCACCTACAACACACACAGTATAAATAACTACACACTTCCCCAAACTCACCTACAACACACAGTATAAATAACTACACACTTCTCCAAACTCACCTACAACACACACAGTATAAATAACTACACACTTCCCCAAACTCACCTACAACACACACAGTATAAATAACTACACACTTCACCCAACTATAAATAACACCTACTTCCCCAAACACCTACAACACACAGTATAAATAACTCCACACTTCCCCAAACTCACCTACAACACACACAGTATAAATAACTACACACTTCCCCAAACTCACCTACAACACACACAGTATAAATAACTACACACTTCCCCAAACTCACCTACAACACACACAGTATAAATAACTACACACTTCCCCAAACTCACCTACAACACACACAGTATAAATAACTACACACTTCCCCAAACTCACCTACAACACACACAGTATAAATAACTACACATAAATAACCTACAACACTAAATAACTACCACCAAACTCACCTACAACACACACAGTATAAATAACTACACACTTCCCCAAACTCACCTACAACACACACAGTATAAATAACTACACACTTCCCCAAACTCACCTACAACACACAGTATAAATAACTACACACTTCCCCAAACTCACCTACAACACACACAGTATAAATAACTACACACTTCCCCAAACTCACCTACAACACACACAGTATAAATAACTACACACTTCCCCAAACTCACCTACAACACACACAGTATAAATAACTACACACTTCCCCAAACTCACCTACAACACACACAGTATAAATAACTACACACTTCCCCAAACTCACCTACAACACACACAGTATAAATAACTACACACTTCCCCAAACTCACCTACAACACACACAGTATAAATAACTACACACTTCCCCAAACTCACCTACAACCACACACAGTATAAATAACTACACACTTCCCCAAACTCACCTACAACACACACAGTATAAATAACTACACACTTCCCCAAACTCACCTACAACACACACAGTATAAATAACTACACACTTCCCCAAACTCACCTACAACACACACAGTATAAATAACTACACACTTCCCCAAACTCACCTACAACACACACAGTATAAATAACTACACACTTCCCCAAACTCACCTACAACACACAGTATAAATAACTACACACTTCCCCAAACTCACCTACAACACACACAGTATAAATAACTACACACTTCCCCAAACTCACCTACAACACACAGTATAAATAACTACACACTTCCCCAAACTCACCTACAACACACACACAGTATAAATAACTACACACACTTCCCCAAACTCACCTACAACACACACACAGTATAAATAACTACACACTTCCCCAAACTCACCTACAACACACACAGTATAAATAACTACACACTTCCCCAAACTCACCTACAACACACAGTATAAATAACTACACACTTCCCCAAACTCACCTACAACACACACACAGTATAAATAACTACACACTTCCCCCCACCTACAACACACAGTCACCTACAAAATAACTACACACTTCCCCCAAACTCACCTACAACACACAGTATACATAACACAGACACACAGCATAAATAACTACACACTTCCCCAAACTCACCTACAACACACAGTATAAATAACTACACACTTCTCCAAACTCACCTACAACACACACAGTATAAATAACTACACACTTCCCCAAACTCACCTACAACACACACAGTATAAATAACTACACACTATAAATAACCCCAAACTCACCTACAACACACAGTATAAATAACTACACACTTCTCCAAACTCACCTACAACACACACAGTATAAATAACTACACACTTCCCCAAACTCACCTACAACACACACACAGTATAAATAACTACACACTTCCCCAAACTCACCTACAACACACACAGTATAAATAACTACACACTTCCCCAAACTCACCTACAACACACACAGTATAAATAACTACACACTTCCCCAAACTCACCTACAACACACACAGTATAAATAACTACACACTTCCCCAAACTCACCTACAACACACACAGTATAAATAACTACACACTTCCCCAAACTCACCTACAACACACACAGTATAAATAACTACACACTTCCCCAAACTCACCTACAACACACAGTATAAATAACTACACACTTCTCCAAACTCACCTACAACACACACAGTATAAATAACTACACACTTCCCCAAACTCACCTACAACACACACAGTATAAATAACTACACACTTCCCCAAACTCACCTACAACACACACACAGTATAAATAACTACACACTTCCCCAAACTCACCTACAACACACACAGTATAAATAACTACACACTTCCCCAAACTCACCTACAACACACACAGTATAAATAACTACACACTTCCCCAAACTCACCTACAACACACAGTATAAATAACTACACACTTCCCCAAACTCACCTACAACACACACAGTATAAATAACTACACACTTCCCCAAACTCACCTACAACACACACAGTATAAATAACTACACACTTCCCCAAACTCACCTACAACACACAGTATAAATAACTACACACTCCCCAAACTCACCTCCAAACTCACCTACAACACACACAGTATAAATAACTACACACTTCCCCAAACTCACCTACAACACACACACAGTATATATAACTACACACTTCCCCAAACTCACCTACAACACAGACACACAGTATAAATAACTACACACTTCCCCAAACTCACCTACAACACACACAGTATAAATAACTACACACTTCCCCAAACTCACCTACAACACACACAGTATAAATAACTACACACTTCCCCAAACTCACCTACAACACACACAGTATAAATAACTACACACTTCCCCAAACTCACCTACAACACACACAGTATAAATAACTACACACTTCCCCAAACTCACCTACAACACACACAGTATAAATAACTACACACTTCCCCAAACTCACCTACAACCACACACAGTATAAATAACTACACACTTCCCCAAACTCACCTACAACACACACAGTATAAATAACTACACACTTCCCCAAACTCACCTACAACACACACAGACAAAATAACTACACACTTCCCCAAACTCACCTACAACACACAGTATAAATAACTACACACTTCTCCAAACTCACCTACAACACACACAGTATAAATAACTACACACTTCCCCAAACTCACCTACAACACACACAGTATAAATAACTACACACTTCCCCAAACTCACCTACAACACACACAGTATAAATAACTACACACTTCCCCAAACTCACCTACAACCACACACAGTATAAATAACTACACACTTCCCCAAACTCACCTACAACACACACAGTATAAATAACTACACACTTCCCCAAACTCACCTACAACACACACAGTATAAATAACTACACACTTCCCCAAACTCACCTACAACACACACAGTATAAATAACTACACACTTCCCCAAACTCACCTACAACACACACAGTATAAATAACTACACACTTCCCCAAACTCACCTACAACACACACAGTATAAATAACTACACACTTCCCCAAACTCACCTACAACACACACAGTATAAATAACTACACACTTCCCCAAACTCACCTACAACACACACAGTATAAATAACTACACACTTCCCCAAACTCACCTACAACACACACAGTATAAATAACTACACACTTCCCCAAACTCACCTACAACACACAGTATAAATAACTACACACTTCCCCAAACTCACCTACAACACACACAGTATAAATAACTACACACTTCCCCAAACTCACCTACAACACACACACACAGTATAAATAACTACACACTTCCCCAAACTCACCTACAACACACACAGTATAAATAACTACACACTTCCCCAAACTCACCTACAACACACACAGTATAAATAACTACACACCTCCCCAAACTCACCTACAACACACACAGTATAAATAACTACACACTTCCCCAAACTCACCTACAACACACACAGTATAAATAACTACACACTTCCCCAAACTCACCTACAACACACACAGTATAAATAACTACACACTTCCCCAAACTCACCTACAACACACAGTATAAATAACTACACACTTCCCCAAACTCACCTACAACACACACAGTATAAATAACTACACACTTCCCCAAACTCACCTACAACACACACAGTATAAATAACTACACACTTCCCCAAACTCACCTACAACACAGACACACAGTATAAATAACTACACACTTCCCCAAACTCACCTACAACACACACAGTATAAATAACTACACACTTCCCCAAACTCACCTACAACACACAGTATAAATAACTACACACTTCCCCAAACTCACCTACAACACACACAGTATAAATAACTACACACTTCCCCAAACTCACCTACAACACACACAGTATAAATAACTACACACTTCCCCAAACTCACCTACAACACACACACAACACACACAGTATAAATAACTACACACTTCCCCAAACTCACCTACAACACACACAGTATAAATAACTACACACTTCCCCAAACTCACCTACAACACACACAGTATAAATAACTACACACTTCCCCAAACTCACCTACAACACACACAGTATAAATAACTACACACTTCACCTCCAAACTCACCTACAACCACACACAGTATAAATAACTACACACTTCCCCAACTCACCTACAACACAGACACACAGCATAAATAACTCCACACTTCCCCACACTCACCTACAACACACACAGTATAAATAACTACACACTTCTCCAAACTCACCTACAACACACACAGTATAAATAACTACACACTTCCCCAAACTCACCTACAACACACACAGTATAAATAACTACACACATCCCCAAACTCACCTACAACACACAGTATAAATAACTACACACTTCTCCAAACTCACCTACAACACACACAGTATAAATAACTACACACTTCCCCAAACTCACCTACAACACACAGTATAAATAACTACACACTTCCCCACACTCACCTACAACACAGACACACAGCATAAATAACTCCACACTTCCCCACACTCACCTACAACACACACAGTATATATAACTACACACTTCACCAAACTCACCTACACCACACACAGTATAAATAACTACACACTTCCCCAAACTCACCTACAACACACAGTATAAATAACTACACACCTCCCCAAACTCACCTACAACACACAGTATAAATAACTACACACTTCTCCAAACTCACCTACAACACACAGTATAAATAACTACACACTTCCCCACACTCACCTACAACACAGACACACAGTATAAATAACTACACACCTCCCCAAACTCACCTACAACACAGACACACACTTCCCCAAACTCACCTACAACCACACACAGTATAAATAACTACACACTTCCCCAAACTCACCTACAACCACACACACAGTATAAATAACTACACACTTCCCCAAACTCACCTACAACACACACAGTATATATAACTACACACTTCCCCAAACTCACCTACAACCACACACACAGTATAAATAACTACACACTTCCCCAAACTCACCTACAACACACACAGTATAAATAACTACACACTTCCCCAAACTCACCTACAACACACACAGTATAAATAACTACACACTTCCCCAAACTCACCTACAACACACACAGTATAAATAACTACACACTTCCCCAAACTCACCTACAACACACAGTATAAATAACTACACACTTCCCCAAACTCACCTACAACACACACAGTATAAATAACTACACACTTCCCCAAACTCACCTACAACACACAGCATATAAATAACTACACACTTCCCCAACTCACCTACAACACACACACAGTATAAATAACTACACACTTCCCCAAACTCACCTACAACACACACAGTATAAATAACTACACACTTCCCCAAACTCACCTACAACACACACAGTATAAATAACTACAACTTCCCCAAACTCACCTACAACACACACAGTATAAATAACTACACACTTCCCCAAACTCACCTACAACACACACACAGTATAAATAACTACACACTCCCCAAACTCACCTACAACACACAGTATAAATAACTACACACCTCCCCAAACACTCACCTACAACACACACACAGTATAAATAACTACACACTTCCCCAAACTCACCTACAACACAACACACTTCCCCAAACTACCTACAACACACACATACTACACTTCCCCAAACTCACCTACAACACACAGTATAAATAACTACAAACTTATCCAAACTCACCTACAACACACACAGTATAAATAACTACACACTTCCCCAAACTCACCTAAAACACACACAGTATAAATAACTACACACTTCCCCAAACTCACCTACAACACACACACAGTATAAATAACTACACACTTCCCCAAACTCACCTACAACACACACACACAGTATAAATAACTACACACTTCCCCAAACTCACCTACAACACACACAGTATAAATAACTACACACTTCCCCAAACTCACCTACAACACACACAGTATAAATAACTACACACTTCCCCAAACTCACCTACAACACACAGTATAAATAACTACACACAAACTCACCTACAACACACACAGTATAAATAACTACACACTTCCCCAAACTCACCTACAACACACACAGTATAAATAACTACACACTTCCCCAAACTCACCTACAACACACACAGTATAAATAACTACACACTTCCCCAAACTCACCTACAACACACACAGTATAAATAACTACACACTTCCCCAAACTCACCTACAACACACACAGTATAAATAACTACACACTTCCCCAAACTCACCTACAACACACACAGTATAAATAACTACACACTATAAATAACTACACACACTCCCCACACTCACCTACAACACAGACACACAGTATAAATAACTCCACACTTCCCCACACTCACCTACAACACACACAGTATAAATAACTACACACTTCCCAAACTCACCTACAACACACACAGTATAAATAACTACACACTTCCCCAAACTCACCTACAACACACACAGTATAAATAACTACACACTTCCCCAAACTCACCTACAACACACAGTATAAATAACTACACACTTCCCCAAACTCACCTACAACACACACAGTATAAATAACTACACACTTCCCCAAACTCACCTACAACACACAGTATAAATAACTACACACTTCCCCAAACTCACCTACAACACAGACACACAGCATAAATAACTACACACTTCCCCAACTCACCTACAACACACACAGTATAAATAACTACACACTTCCCCAAACTCACCTACAACACACACAGTATAAATAACTACACACTTCCCCACACTCACCTACAACACACACAGTATAAATAACTACACACTTCCCCAAACTCACCTACAACACACAGTATAAATAACTACACACTTCTCCAAACTCACCTACAACACACACAGTATAAATAACTACACACTTCCCCAAACTCACCTACAACACAGACACACAGTATAAATAACTACACACTTCCCCAAACTCACCTACAACACACACAGTATAAATAACTACACACTTCCCCAAACTCACCTACAACACACAGTATAAATAACTACACACTTCCCCAAACTCACCTACAACACACACAGTATAAATAACTACACACTTCCCCAAACTCACCTACAACACACACACAGTATAAATAACTACACACTTCCCCAAACTCACCTACAACACACACAGTATAAATAACTACACACTTCCCCAAACTCACCTACAACACACACAGTATAAATAACTACACACTTCCCCAAACTCACCTACAACACACACAGTATAAATAACTACACACTTCCCCAAACTCACCTACAACTATAAATAACTACACACTTCTCCAAACTCACCTACAACACACACGGTATAAATAACTACACACTTCTCCAAACTCACCTACAACACACACAGTATAAATAACTACACACTTCCCCAAACTCACCTACAACACAGACACACAGCATAAATAACTACACACTTCCCCAAACTCACCTACAACACACACAGTATAAATAACTACACACTTCCCCAAACTCACCTACACCTACACACACAGTATAAATAACTACACACTTCCCCAAACTCACCTACAACACACACAGTATAAATAACTACACACTTCCCCAAACTCACCTACAACACACAGTATAAATAACTACACACTTCCCCAAACTCACCTACAACACACAATAAATAACTACACACCCCCAAACTCACCTACAACACACACACAGTATAAATAACTACACACTACAACACAGACACACAGTATAAATAACTACACACTTCCCCAAACTCACCTACAACCACACACACAGTATAAATAACTACACACTTCCCCAAACTCACCTACAACACACACAGTATATATAACTACACACTTCCCCAAACTCACCTACAACACACACATTATAAATAACTACACACTTCCCCAAACTCACCTACAACACACAGTATAAATAACTACACACCTCCCCAAACTCACCTACAACACAGACACAGTATAAATAACTACACACTTCCCCAAACTCACCTACAACACACACACAACACACACAGTATAAATAACTACACACTTCCCCAAACTCACCTACAACACACACAGTATAAATAACTACACACTTCCCCAAACTCACCTACAACACACACAGTATAAATAACTACACACTTCAACCCAAACTCACCTACAACACACAGTATAAATAACTACACACTTCCCCAAACTCACCTACAACACACACAGTATAAATAACTACACACTTCCCCACACTCACCTACAACACACACAGTATAAATAACTACACACTTCCCCAAACTCACCTACAACACACACAGTATAAATAACTACACACTTCCCCAAACTCACCTACAACAACACACACAGTATAAATAACTACACACTTCCCCAAACTCACCTACAACACAGACACACAGTATAAATAACTCCACACTTCCCCACACTCACCTACAACACACACAGTATAAATAACTACACACTTCTCCAAACTCACCTACAACACACACAGTATAAATAACTACACACTTCCCCAAACTCACCTACAACACACACAGTATAAATAACTACACACTTCCCCAAACTCACCTACAACACACAGTATAAATAACTACACACTTCCCCAAACTCACCTACAACACACACAGTATAAATAACTACACACTTCCCCAAACTCACCTACAACACACAGTATAAATAACTACACACACACTCACCTACAACACAGACACACAGCATAAATAACTACACACTTCCCCACACTCACCTACAACACACACAGTATATATAACTACACACTTCCCCAAACTCACCTACAACACACACAGTATAAATAACTACGCACTTCCCCAAACTCACCTACAACACACACAGTATAAATAACTACACACTTCCCCAAACTCACCTACAACACACACAGTATAAATAACTACACACTTCCCCAAACTCACCTACAACACACACAGTATAAATAACTACACACTTCCCCAAACTCACCTACAACACACACAGTATAAATAACTACACACTTCCCCAAACTCACCTACAACACACACACACACAGTATAAATAACTACACACTTCCCCAAACTCACCTACAACACACAGTATAAATAACTACACACTTCCCAAACTCACCTACAACACACACAGTATAAATAACTACACACCTCCCCAAACTCACCTACAACACACAGTATAAATAACTACACACTTCCCCAAACTCACCTACAACACACACAGTATAAATAACTACACACTTCCCCAAACTCACCTACAACACACAGTATAAATAACTACACACTTCCCCAAACTCACCTACAACACACACAGTATAAATAACTACACACTTCCCCAAACTCACCTACAACACACACAGTATAAATAACTACACACATCCCCAAACTCACCTACAACACACAGTATAAATAACTACACACTTCTCCAAACTCACCTACAACACACACAGTATAAATAACTACACACTTCTCCAAACTCACCTACAACACACACAGTATAAATAACTACACACTTCCCCAAACTCACCTACAACACACACAGTATAAATAACTACACACTTCCCCAAACTCACCTACAACACAGACACACAGCATAAATAACTCCACACTTCCCCACACTCACCTACAACACACACAGTATAAATAACTACACACTTCCCCAAACTCACCTACAACACAGACACACAGTATAAATAACTACACACTTCCCCAAACTCACCTACAACACACACAGTATAAATAACTACACACTTCCCCAAACTCACCTACAACACACAGTCACCTACACCTACAACACACAGTATAAATAACTACACACTTCCCCAAACTCACCTACAACACACACACAGTATAAATAACTACACACTTCCCCAAACTCACCTACAACACAGACACACAGTATAAATAACTACACACTTCCCCAAACTCACCTACAACACACACAGTATAAATAACTACACACTTCCCCAAACTCACCTACAACACACACAGTATAAATAACTACACACTTCCCACAAACTTACAACACACAACAATAAATAACTACACACTTCCCCAAACTCACCTACAACACACACAGTATAAATAACTACACACTTCCCCAAACTCACCTACAACACACAGTATAAATAACTACACACTTCCCCAAACTCACCTACAACACACAGTATAAATAACTACACACTTCCCCAAACTCACCTACAACACACACAGTATAAATAACTACACACTTCCCCAAACTCACCTACAACACACACAGTATAAATAACTACACACTTCCCCAAACTCACCTACAACACACACACAGTATAAATAACTACACACTTCCCCAAACTCACCTACAACACACACAGTATATATAACTACACACTTCCCCAAACTCACCTACAACACACACACTATAAATAACTACACACTTCCCCAAACTCACCTACAACACACAGTATAAATAACTACACACTTCCCCAAACTCACCTACAACACACACACAGTATAAATAACTACACACTTCCCCAAACTCACCTACAACACACAGTATAAATAACTACACACTTCCCCAAACTCACCTACAACACACACAGTATAAATAACTACACACTTCCCCAAACTCACCTACAACACACACAGTATAAATAACTACACACTTCCCCAAACTCACCTACAACACACACAGTATAAATAACTACACACTTCCCCAAACTCACCTACAACACACACAGTATAAATAACTACACACTTCCCCAAACTCACCTACAACACACACAGTATAAATAACTACACACTTCCCCAAACTCACCTACAACACACACAGTATAAATAACTACACACTTCCCCAAACTCACCTACAACACACACAGTATAAATAACTACACACTTCCCCAAACTCACCTACAACACACACAGTATAAATAACTACACACTTCCCTACAAACTCACCTAAACAACAACACACAGTATAAATAACTACACACTTCCCCAACTCACCTACAACACAGACACACAGCATAAATAACTACACTTCCCCACACTCACCTACAACAACACACAGTATATATAACTACACACTTCACCAAACTCACCTACAACACACACAGTATAAATAACTACACACTTCCCCAAACTCACCTACAACACACACAGTATAAATAACTACACACTTCCCCAAACTCACCTACAACACACAGTATAAATAACTACACACTTCTCCAAACTCACCTACAACTCACCTATAAATAACAAAACTCACCTACAACACACAGTATAAATAACTACACACTTCCCCAAACTCACCTACAACACAGACACACAGTATAAATAACTACACACTTCCCCACACTCACCTACAACACACACAGTATAAATAACTACACACTTCACCAAACTCACCTACACCACACACAGTATAAATAACTACCACACTTCCCCAAACTCACCTACAACACACACAGTATAAATAACTACACACTTCCCCAAACTCACCTACAACACACACAGTATAAATAACTACACACTCCCCAAACTCACCTACAACACACAGTATAAATAACTACACACTTCCCCAACTCACCTACAACACAGACACACAGTATAAATAACTACACACCTCCCCAAACTCACCTACAACACAGACACACAGTATAAATAACTACACACTTCCCCAAACTCACCTACAACACACAGTATAAATAACTACACACTTCCCCAAACTCACCTACAACCACACACAGTATATATAACTACACACTTCCCCAAACTCACCGACAACACACACAGTATAAATAACTACACACTTCCCCAAACTCACCTACAACACACACAGTATAAATAACTACACACTTCCCAAACTCACCTACAACACACACAGTATAAATAACTACACACTTCCCCAAACTCACCTACAACACACACAGTATAAATAACTACACACTTCCCCAAACTCACCTACAACACACACAGTATAAATAACTACACACTTCCCCAAACTCACCTACAACACACACAGTATAAATAACTACACACTTCCCCAAACTCACCTACAACACACAGTATAAATAACTACACACTTCCCCAAACTCACCTACAACACAGACACACAGTATAAATAACTACACACTTCCCCAAACTCACCTACAACACACACAGTATAAATAACTACACACTTCCCCAAACTCACCTACAACACACACAGTATAAATAACTACACACTTCCCCAAACTCACCTACAACACACACAGTATAAATAACTACACACTTCCCCAAACTCACCTACAACACACAGTATAAATAACTACACACCTCCCCAAACTCACCTACAACACACAGTATAAATAACTACACACTTCTCCAAACTCACCTACAACACACAGTATATATAACTACACACTTCCCCAAACTCACCTACAACACAGACACACAGTATAAATAACTACACACTTCCCCAAACTCACCTACAACACACACAGTATAAATAACTACACACTTCCCCAAACTCACCTACAACACACACAGTATAAATAACTACACACTTCCCCAAACTCACCTACAACACACAGTATAAATAACTACACACATCCCCAAACTCACCTACAACACACACACACACAGTATAAATAACTACACACTTCCCCAAACTCACCTACAACACACAGTATAAATAACTACACACTTCCCCAAACTCACCTACAACACACACAGTATAAATAACTACACACTTCCCCAAACTCACCTACAACACACACAGTATAAATAACTACACACTTCCCCAAACTCACCTACAACACACACAGTATAAATAACTACACACTTCCCCAAACTCACCTACAACACACACAGTATAAATAACTACACACTTCCCCAAACTCACCTACAACACACACAGTATAAATAACTACACACTTCCCCAAACTCACCTACAACACACACAGTATAAATAACTACACACTTCCCCAAACTCACCTACAACACACACAGTATAAATAACTACACACCTCCCCACACTCACCTACAACACAGACACACAGCATAAATAACTCCACACTTCCCCACACTCACCTACAACACACACAGTATATATAACTACACACTTCTCCAAACTCACCTACAACACACACAGTATAAATAACTACACACTTCCCCAAACTCACCTACAACACACACAGTATAAATAACTACACACTTCCCCAAACTCACCTACAACACACAGTATAAATAACTACACACTTCTCCAAACTCACCTACAACACACACAGTATAAATAACTACACACTTCCCCAAACTCACCTACAACACACACAGTATAAATAACTACACACTTCCCCAAACTCACCTACAACACAGACACACAGCATAAATAACTCCACACTTCCCCACACTCACCTACAACACACACAGTATAAATAACTACACACTTCCCCACACTCACCTACAACACACACAGTATATATAACTACACACTTCCCCAAACTCACCTACAACACACACAGTATAAATAACTACACACTTCCCCAAACTCACCTACAACACACACAGTATAAATAACTACACACCTCCCCAAACTCACCTACAACACACAGTATAAATAACTACACACTTCTCCAAACTCACCTACAACACACAGTATATATAACTACACACTTCCCCAAACTCACCTACAACACAGACACACAGTATAAATAACTACACACTTCCCCAAACTCACCTACAACACACAGTATAAATAACTACACACTTCCCCAAACTCACCTACAACACACACAGTATAAATAACTACACACTTCCCCAAACTCACCTACAACACACACAGTATAAATAACTACACACTTCCCCAAACTCACCTACAACACACACACAGTATAAATAACTACACACTTCCCCAAACTCACCTACAACACACAGTATAAATAACTACACACTTCCCCAAACTCACCTACAACACACACAGTATAAATAACTACACACTTCCCCAAACTCACCTACAACACACACAGTATAAATAACTACACACTTCCCCAAACTCACCTACAACACACAGTATAAATAACTACACACCTCCCCAAACTCACCTACAACACACAGTATAAATAACTACACACTTCTCCAAACTCACCTACAACACACACAGTATAAATAACTACACACTTCCCCAAACTCACCTACAACACACACAGTATAAATAACTACACACCTCCCCACACTCACCTACAACACAGACACACAGCATAAATAACTCCACACTTCCCCACACTCACCTACAACACACACAGTATATATAACTACACACTTCCCCAAACTCACCTACAACACACACAGTATAAATAACTACACACTTCCCCAAACTCACCTACAACACACACAGTATAAATAACTACACACTTCCCCAAACTCACACTTCTCCAAACTCACCTACAACACACAGTATAAATAACTACACACCTCCCCAAACTCACCTACAACACACAGTATAAATAACTACACACTTCCCCACACTCACCTACAACACAGACACACAGTATAAATAACTACACACTTCCCCAAACTCACCTACAACCACACACAGTATAAATAACTACACACTTCCCCAAACTCACCTACAACACACAGTATAAATAACTACACACTTCCCCAAACTCACCTACAACACACACAGTATAAATAACTACACACTTCCCCAAACTCACCTACAACACACAGTATAAATAACTACACACAAACTCACCTACAACACACACAGTATAAATAACTACACACTTCCCCAAACTCACCTACAACACACACAGTATAAATAACTACACACTTCCCCAAACTCACCTACAACACACACAGTATAAATAACTACACACTTCCCCAAACTCACCTACAACACACACAGTATAAATAACTACACACTTCCCCAAACTCACCTACAACACACAGTATAAATAACTACACACTTCCCCACACTCACCTACAACACACACAGTATAAATAACTACACACTTCCCCACACTCACCTACAACACACACAGTATAAATAACTACACACTTCCCCAAACTCACCTACAACACACACAGTATAAATAACTACACACCTCCCCAAACTCACCTACAACACACAGTATAAATAACTACACACTTCCCCAAACTCACCTACAACACAGACACACAGTATAAATAACTACACACTTCCCCAAACTCACCTACAACACAGACACACAGTATAAATAACTACACACCTCCCCAAACTCACCTACAACACACAGTATAAATAACTACACACTTCCCCAAACTCACCTACAACACACACAGTATAAATAACTACACACTTCCCCAAACTCACCTACAACACACACAGTATAAATAACTACACACTTCCCCAAACTCACCTACAACACAGACACACAGTATAAATAACTACACACTTCCCCAAACTCACCTACAACACACAGTATAAATAACTACACACTTCCCCAAACTCACCTACAACCACACACAGTATATATAACTACACACTTCCCCAAACTCACCGACAACACACACAGTATAAATAACTACACACTTCCCCAAACTCACCTACAACACACAGTATAAATAACTACACACTTCTCCAAACTCACCTACAACACACAGTATAAATAACTACACACTTCCCAAACTCACCTACAACACACACAGTATAAATAACTACACACTTCCCCAAACTCACCTACAAACACACAGTATAAATAACTACACACTTCCCCAAACTCACCTACAACACAGACACACAGCATAAATAACTCCACACTTCCCCACACTCACCTACAACACACACAGTATAAATAACTACACACTTCCCCAAACTCACCTACAACACACACAGTATAAATAACTACACACTTCCCCAAACTCACCTACAACACACACAGTATAAATAACTACACACTTCCCCAAACTCACCTACAACACACAGTATAAATAACTACACACCTCCCCAAACTCACCTACAACACACAGTATAAATAACTACACACTTCTCCAAACTCACCTACAACACACACACAGTATAAATAACTACACACTTCCCCAAACTCACCTACAACACAGACACACAGTATAAATAACTACACACTTCCCCAAACTCACCTACAACACACAGTATAAATAACTACACACTTCCCCAAACTCACCTACAACACACACAGTATAAATAACTACACACTTCCCCAAACTCACCTACAACACACAGTATAAATAACTACACACTTCCCCAAACTCACCTACAACACAGACACACAGTATAAATAACTACACACTTCCCCAAACTCACCTACAACACACACAGTATAAATAACTACACACTTCCCCAAACTCACCTACAACACACACAGTATAAATAACTACACACATCCCCACACTCACCTACAACACACACTATACACTTCCCCAAACACCTACAACACACAGTATAAATAACTACACACTTCCCCAAACTCACCTACAACACACACAGTATATATAACTACACACTTCCCCAAACTCACCTACAACCACACACAGTATAAATAACTACACACTTCCCCAAACTCACCTACAACACACACAGTATAAATAACTACACACTTCCCCAAACTCACCTACAACACACACAATATAAATAACTACACACCTCCCCAAACTCACCTACAACACACAGTATAAATAACTACACACTTCTCCAAACTCACCTACAACACACACAGTATAAATAACTACACACTTCCCCAAACTCACCTACAACACACACAGTATAAATAACTACACACCTCCCCAAACTCACCTACAACACACAGTATAAATAACTACACACTTCTCCAAACTCACCTACAACACACACAGTATAAATAACTACACACTTCCCCAAACTCACCTACAACACACACAGTATAAATAACTACACACTTCCCCAAACTCACCTACAACACAGACACACAGTATAAATAACTACACACTTCCCCAAACTCACCTACAACACACACAGTATAAATAACTACACACTTCTCCAAACTCACCTACAACACACAGTATAAATAACTACACACTTCCCCAAACTCACCTACAACACACACAGTATAAATAACTACACACTTCCCCAAACTCACCTACAACACACAGTATAAATAACTACACACTTCTCCAAACTCACCAACAACACACAGTATAAATAACTACACACTTCTCCAAACTCACCTACAACACACACAGTATAAATAACTACACACTTCCCCAAACTCACCTAAAACACACAGCATAAATAACTACACACTTCCCCAAACTCACCTACAACACAGACACACAGTATAAATAACTTCACACTTCCCCACACTCACCTACAACACACACAGTATATATAACTACACACTTCTCCAAACTCACCTACAACATCACACAGTATAAATAACTACACACTTCCCCAAACTCACCTACAACACACACAGTATAAATAAAACTCACCTACAACACACAGTATAAATAACTACCAAAACTCACCTACAACACACACAGTATAAATAACTACACACTTCCCCAAACTCACCTACAACACACAGCATAAATAACTACACACTTCCCCACACTCACCTACAACACAGACACACAGTATAAATAACTACACACCTCCCCAAACTCACCTACAACCACACACAGTATATATAACTAACACTTCACAAACTCACCCACCACACAAACTCACCTAAACTCACCTACACACACACAGTATAAATAACTACACACTTCCCCAAACTCACCTACAACACACAGTATAAATAACTACACACTTCCCCAAACTCACCTACAACACAGACACACAGTATAAATAACTACACACTTCCCCAAACTCACCTACAACACAGACACACAGCATAAATAACTACACACTTCCCCAAACTCACCTACAACACACAGTATATATAACTACACACTTCCCCAAACTCACCTACAACCACACACAGTATAAATAACTACACACTTCCCCAAACTCACGTACAACACACAGTATAAATAACTACACACTTCCCCAAACTCACCTACAACACACACACAGTATAAATAACTACACACTTCCCCAAACTCACCTACAACACACAGTATAAATAACTACACACTTCCCCAAACTCACCTACAACACACACAGTATAAATAACTACACACTTCAAACTCACCTACAACACACACAATATAAATAACTACACACCTCCCCAAACTCACCTACAACACACAGTAAAATAACTCACCTCCAAACACACAACACACAGTATAAATAACTACACACTTCTCCAAACTCACCTACAACACACACAGTATAAATAACTACACACTTCCCCAAACTCACCTACAACACACACAGTATAAATAACTACACACTTCCCCAAACTCACCTACAACACAGACACACAGCATAAATAACTCCACACTTCCCCACACTCACCTACAACACACACAGTATATATAACTACACACTTCCCCAAACTCACCTACAACACACACAGTATAAATAACTACACACTTCCCCAAACTCACCTACAACACACACAGTATAAATAACTACACACTTCCCCAAACTCACCTACAACACACAGTATAAATAACTACACACCTCCCCAAACTCACCTACAACACACAGTATAAATAACTACACACCTCCCCAAACTCACCTACAACACAGACACACAGTATAAATAACTACACACTTCCCCAAACTCACCTACAACACAGACACACAGCATAAATAACTACACACTTCCCCAAACTCACCTACAACACACAGTATAAATAACTACACACTTCCCCAAACTCACCTACAACACACACAGTATAAATAACTACACACTTCCCCAAACTCACCTACAACACACAGTATAAATAACTACACACTTCCCCAAACTCACCTACAACACAGACACAGTATAAATAACTACACACTTCCCCAAACTCACCTACAACACACAGTATAAATAACTACACACTTCCCCAAACTCACCTACAACACACACAGTATAAATAACTACACACATCCCCACACTCACCTACAACACACAGTATAAATAACTACACACTTCCCCAAACTCACCTACAACACACAGTATAAATAACTACACACCTCCCCACACTCACCTACAACACACACAGTATAAATAACTACACACTTCCCCAACTCACCTACAACACACACAGTATAAATAACTACACACTTCCCCAAACTCACCTACAACACACACACACACAGTATAAATAACTACACACTTCCCCAAACTCACCTACAACAAACACACAGTATAAATAACTACACACATCCCCAAACTCACCTACAACACACAGTATAAATAACTACACACTTCTCCAAACTCACCTACAACACACACAGTATAAATAACTACACACTTCCCCAAACTCACCTACAACACACACAGTATAAATAACTACACACCTCCCCAAACTCACCTACAACACACACAGTATAAATAACTACACACTTCTCCAAACTCACCTACAACACACACAGTATAAATAACTACACACTTCCCCAAACTCACCTACAACACACAGCATAAATAACTACACACTTCCCCAAACTCACCTACAACACACACACAGTATAAATAACTACACACTTCCCCAAACTCACCTACAACACACACAGTATAAATAACTACACACTTCCCAAACTCACCTACAACACACAGTATAAATAACTACACACTTCCCCAAACTCACCTACAACACACAGTATAAATAACTACACACTTCTCCAAACTCACCTCAACACTACAACACCAACAACACACAGTATAAATAACTACACACTTCTCCAAACTCACCTACAACACACACAGTATAAATAACTACACACTTCCCCAAACTCACCTACAACACACAGTATAAATAACTACACACTTCCCCACACTCACCTACAACACAGACACACAGCATAAATAACTCCACACTTCCCCACACTCACCTACAACACACACAGTATAAATAACTACACACTTCACCAAACTCACCTACACCACACACAGTATAAATAACTACACTTCCCCAAACTCTCCTACAACACACACAGTATAAATAACTACACACCTCCCCACACTCACCTACAACACAGACACACAGTATAAATAACTACACACTTCCCCAAACTCACCTACAACACAGACACACAGCATAAATAACTACACACTTCCCCAAACTCACCTACAACACACAGTATAAATAACTACACACTTCCCCAAACTCACCTACAACACACACAGTATAAATAACTACACACTTCCCCAAACTCACCTACAACACACAGTATAAATAACTACACACCTCCCCAAACTCACCTACAACACAGACACACAGTATAAATAACTACACACTTCCCCAAACTCACCTACAACACACAGTATAAATAACTACACACTTCCCCAAACTCACCTACAACCACACACAGTATATATAACTACACACATCCCCACACTCACCTACAACACACAGTATAAATAACTATACACTTCCCCAAACTCACCTACAACACACAGTATAAATAACTACACACCTCCCCACACTCACCTACAACCACACACAGTATATATAACTACACACTTCCCCAAACTCACCGACAACACACACAGTATAAATAACTACACACTTCCCCAAACTCACCTACAACACACACAGTATAAATAACTACACACTTCCCCACACTCACCTACAACACACACAGTATAAATAACTACACACTTCCCCAAACTCACCTACAACACACAGTATAAATAACTACACACTTCTCCAAACTCACCTACAACACACACAGTATAAATAACTACACACTTCCCCAAACTCACCTACAACACACACAGTATAAATAACTACACACCTCCCCAAACTCACCTACAACACACAGTATAAATAACTACACACTTCTCCAAACTCACCTACAACACACACAGTATAAATAACTACACACTTCCTCAAACTCACCTACAACATACACATTATAAATAACTACACTTCCCCAAACTCACCTACAACACACACACAGTATAAATAACTACACACTTCCCCAAACTCACCTACAACACACAGTATAAATAACTACACACTTCTCCAAACTCACCTACAACACACAGTATAAATAACTACACACTTCCCCAAACTCACCTACAACACACACAGTATAAATAACTACACACTTCCCCAAACTCACTTACAAAACACAGTATAAATAACTACACACTTCCCCAAACTCACCTACAACACACACAGTATAAATAACTACACACTTCCCCAAACTCACCTACAACACACACAGTATAAATAACTACACACTTCCCCAAACTCACCTACAACACACACAGTATAAATAACTACACACATCCCCAAACTCACCTACAACACACACAGTATAAATAACTACACACTTCTCCAAACTCACCTACAACCACACACAGTATAAATAACTACACACCTCCCCACACTCACCTACAACACAGACACACAGTATAAATAACTACACACTTCCCCAAACTCACCTACAACACACACAGTATATATAACTACACACTTCCCCAAACTCACCTACAACACACACAAAAATAACTCAAACCTACAACACAGACACACAGTATAAATAACTACACACTTCCCCAAACTCACCTACAACACACACAGTATAAATAACTACACACTTCTCCAAACTCACCTACAACACACAGTATAAATAACTACACACTTCCCCAAACTCACCTACAACACACAGTATAAATAACTACACACTTCTCCAAACTCACCTACAACACACAGTATAAATAACTACACACTTCCCCAAACTCACCAACAACACACAGTATAAATAACTACACACTTCTCCAAACTCACCTACAACACACACAGTATAAATAACTACACACTTCCCCAAACTCACCTACAACACACAGCATAAATAACTACACACTTCCCCACACTCACCTACAACACAGACACACAGCATAAATAACTCCACACTTCCCCACACTCACCTACAACACACACAGTATATATAACTACACACTTCCCCAAACTCACCTACAACACACACAGTATAAATAACTACGCACTTCCCCAAACTCACCTACAACACACACAGTATAAATAACTACACACTTCCCCAAACTCACCTACAACACACAGTATAAATAACTACACACCTCCCCAAACTCACCTACAACACAGAGTATAAATAACTACACACCTCCCCACACTCACCTACAACACAGACACACAGTATAAATAACTACACACTTCCCCAAACTCACCTACAACACACAGTATAAATAACTACACACCTCCCCAAACTCACCTACAACACACAGTATAAATAACTACACACTTCCCCAAACTCACCTACAACACACACAGTATAAATAACTACACACTTCCCCAAACTCACCTACAACACACACAGTATAAATAACTACACACTTCCCCAAACTCACCTACAACACAGACACACAGTATAAATAACTACACACTTCCCCAAACTCACCTACAACACACACAGTATAAATAACTACACACTTCCCCAAACTCACCTACAACACACACAGTATAAATAACTACACACTTCCCCAAACTCACCTACAACACACAGTATAAATAACTACACACTTCCCCAAACTCACCTACAACACACACAGTATAAATAACTACACACCTCCCCACACTCACCTACAACACACACAGTATAAATAACTACAAACTTCCCCAAACTCACCTACAACACACACAGTATAAATAACTACACACTTCCCCAAACTCACCTACAACACACACAGTATAAATAACTACACACTTCCCCAAACTCACCTACAACACACACAATATAAATAACTACACACCTCCCCAAACTCACCTACAACACACAGTATAAATAACTACACACTTCTCCAAACTCACCTACAACACACACAGTATAAATAACTGCACACTTCCCCAAACTCAACTACAACACACACAGTATAAATAACTACACACATCCCCAAACTCACCTACAACACACAGTATAAATAACTACACACTTCTCCAAACTCACCTACAACACACACAGTATAAATAACTACACACTTCCTCAAACTCACCTACAACATACACATTATAAATAACTACACTTCCCCAAACTCACCTACAACACAGACACACTGTATAAATAACTACACACTTCCCCAAACTCACCTACAACACACACAGTATAAATAACTACACACTTCTCCAAACTCACCTACAACACACACAGTATAAATAACTACACACTTCCCCAAACTCACCTACAACACACACAGTATAAATAACTACACACTTCCCCAAACTCACTTACAAAACACAGTATAAATAACTACACACTTCCCCAAACTCACCTACAACACACACAGTATAAATAACTACACACTTCCCCAAACTCACCTACAACACACACAGTATAAATAACTACACACTTCCCCAAACTCACCTACAACACACACAGTATAAATAACTACACACATCCCCAAACTCACCTACAACACACACAGTATAAATAACTACACACTTCTCCAAACTCACCTACAACCACACACAGTATAAATAACTACACACCTCCCCACACTCACCTACAACACAGACACACAGCATAAATAACTCCACACTTCCCCACACTCACCTACAACACACACAGTATATATAACTACACACTTCTCCAAACTCACCTACAACACACACAGTATAAATAACTACACACTTCCCCAAACTCACCTACAACACACACAGTATAAATAACTACACACTTCCCCAAACTCACCTACAACACACACAGTATAAATAACTACACACTTCTCCAAACTCACCTACAACACACACAGTATAAATAACTACACACTTCCCCAAACTCACCTACAACACACAGCATAAATAACTACACACTTCCCCACACTCACCTACAACACAGACACACAGCATAAATAACTCCACACTTCCCCACACTCACCTACAACACACACAGTATATATAACTACACACTTCCCCAAACTCACCTACAACACACAGCATAAATAACTACACACTTCCCCACACTCACCTACAACACACACAGTATAAATAACTACACACTTCCCCAAACTCACCTACAACACACAGTATAAATAACTACACACTTCCCCAAACTCACCTACAACACACAGTATAAATAACTACACACTTCCCCACACTCACCTACAACACAGACACACAGTATAAATAACTACACACCTCCCCAAACTCACCTACAACCACACACAGTATAAATAACTACACACTTACCCAAACTCACCTACAACACACACAGTATAAATAACTACACACTTCCCCAAACTCACCTACAACACACACAGTATAAATAACTACACACTTCCCCAAACTCACCTACAACACACACAGTATAAATAACTACACACTTCCCCAAACTCACCTACAACACAGACACACAGTATAAATAACTACACACTTCCCCAAACTCACCTACAACCACACACAGTATATATAACTACACACTTCCCCAAACTCACCGACAACACACACAGTATAAATAACTACACACTTCCCCAAACTCACCTACAACACACACAATATAAATAACTACACACATCCCCACACTCACCTACAACACACACAGTATAAATAACTACACACTTCCCCAAACTCACCTACAACACACAGTATAAATAACTACACACTTCCCCACACTCACCTACAACACACACAGTATAAATAACTACACACATCCCCACACTCACCTACAACACACACAGTATAAATAACTACACACTTCCCCAAACTCACCTACAACACACACAGTATAAATAACTACACACTTCCCCACACTCACCTACAACACACAGTATAAATAACTTCACACTCCCCCACACTCACCTACAACACACACAGTATAAATAACTACACACTTCCCCACACTCACCTCCAACACACAATATAAATAACTACACACTTCCCCACACTCACCTACAACACACAGTATAAATAACTTCACACTCCCCCACACTCACCTACAACACACACAGTATAAATAACTACACACTTCCCCACACTCACCTACAACACACACAGTATAAATAACTACACACTTCCCCACACTCACCTACAACACACAGTATAAATAACTTCACACTTCCCCACACTCACCTCCAACACACAATATAAATAACTACACACTTCCCCACACTCACCTACAACACACAGTATAAATAACTTCACAATCCCCCACACTCACCTACAACACACAGTATAAATAACTACACATTCCCCCACACTCACCTACCACACACATACTTTAAACAAAGTGTCTGCACAATTAACAATCAGATTTCTCTTGACTGCACCACTGGGGTTCCACAGGTCTCAATGTAAGGGCCACTTTTATTACATTTGCATAGTCATGTTTTTGTCGTTTGAACAGCAACCAGGGATGACTCACCCGCTCCGATGACTCTCTCGATGCGGATGCTGGAAGCATCGATCTCTTTGGCAAAGTCTCTGACTGCCTGGTTAGGGTCCTCATAGGTGTGTGGATGAATATAGGTCTTACTGCCAGGGAGTTTGACTGGAGAGAGATCGAGAGAGGCGGGGGAGGGAGGAGAGAGGGGAAATATGGGGGAGAGAAACAGAGAGAGAGCGAGAGAGATGGGCGAAAGAAGAGAGGATAGAAACATAGAGAGACGTCAATAACCTTCCTTGCAGAAAGCAGGCAGTGAACGACAGTGCGACATAGAAATGAGCTCAACTCCAACGTAATTAAAGTCATGTAAATGGCTCCTGAATCCTTGAGAGTTGAATATCACATATTCAATATTGCTCTCTCGGATGGAACACGTCTCCCTCGTGTTTTGTTATATTTCCTTACAGCAACACCAGAGAATGAATGTCAATTCTGCTCACTTCATACAAGACATTCACTTTCCGAGAAGCAGCCTGAGAACATTCCTAAGGACGTGACGGAGTGACTCCCGGTGAGAATCTCAACTGCTTCTGTATGTTCTCATTGTTTAAGCTGAAAAGCTGAAAAGGGGTGAAGCATTTCTCTCCTGTTTTTCCTACGGACAGTGAAAGAGGAGCCTATCATGAATTGCAATCGCCTGAATCACTTTCTTGTTTATGTACATGTGAAAATAGCCTGTGACATATCGAAAAGAGTGTACTCTGTGTGTGTGTGTGTGTGTGTGTGTGTGTGTGTGTGTGTGTGTGTGTGTGTGTGTGCGTGTGCGTGCGTGCGTGCGCGTGCGTGCGTGCGTGCGTGCGTGTGCGTGTGCGTGTGCGTGTGCGTGTGCGTGTGTGTAGTCACAAACAACCCCATTACGAAAGGTTTCAATGGACATGAACTTCAACGTCTACTGAGTGTGTGTGTGTGTGTGTGTGTGTGTGTGTGTGTGTGTGTGTGTGTGTGTACCTCGTCCATGTTGAAAATGCATCTTCTCTTCATCGGGGTCCTGTTTGGCTTTGATGTATCCACAATGTCTGAGGAACAAACCCCACCAACAGGTTAATGACATCAAGGTTAGTGTGTGTGTGTGTGTGTTTGCGTGCATGTGTGTGTGTGTGAGAGCTTACTTTTATTTCCAGTTTGTGAAACTCCCATGATACATATTGAACTGCCGAGGGCATATTGAAAGTATAGAAACAGTCTCCTATTTTTGTGCCCCCCCCCCAGCCCCCCCACCCCACCTCCCTCTCTCTCGCTGGTCTCTGTATGCAGGAGCCTGAGGGTGTGAAAGCAGTAGTCCTTCACTCTCTTTCTCCTCCCCCCTTCTCTCTCTCCCTTCCTCTGCTTCCCTCTCTGTCCCTTTCTCTGGTGTGCGTAGTAGCCTGAGAGTGTTCGTAAGTGTGTGTGTGTGTGTGTGTGTGCATGTGTGTGTGTGTGCACCCTCCAGTGTTCAGTCATCCCCTTTCAGTAGAAGTGCATATAGGTCCATGCATTACCGTGCAATACACCCCTTCAATTCCTCTGACAACCTTTCTGCTCATTAACTACCTCTGTGTACACCTCCATGGGCTACCACACACACACACACACACACACACACACACACACACACACACACACACACACACACACACACACACACGCACAACCTGGATCAATAACAACCACCAATCAATTGATCTGCCCAGCGGTGAGGATGTGTTAAACTAGTTCTGGTTAAAAAGCACCACTGTTTGCGAGAGGTTAAGGAGCGGTTGGGTGCTGAGTGGTTAACGTTGGCTTTTCTCTGCTCCGCTCTGTAAAACTGCAGTAGGAAAACAGCACATTTAACAAGCCAATTAACACAAAACACCATTACATTTAACGCTCGCTTAAATACAGCTTGAAGGTTTTAGCCCAAAACATAAAAGAGCGAAATCCTTTTTCACATCGTCAGGTACTAAAACGCCATATAAATGGTTTATTTCCTGTCTCCTCTCCTCCCTTCTCCTTTCCTCTCCTCTCTGATGTGTTCCTTTCATTTCCTCTCCTCTCTTCCTTCAAACTAACTTTCCCCTTCTGTCCTTCTCCTCTCTCCATTCCCCCTCGCCTCCCTCTGTCCTATCGCCTCTCATTACGAAGACTTATGAAGGGAAGTCATTCTGGAAAAGAAACCATCTCTTCCATCCTAATCAGGGGCCCAGTACATCTTAAAGCCATTTTGATTGTAATTGGTTTGGGATCAGTTCCAAGAACTGTGATCAACCACTTTGACATCTAGTCACCGACTAGAGATGGAGGGAGAAGAAAGAAAGCTGAAGATCCCTGGCCAGCAAAGAGGAATGATGGACAAGTGAGACACAGGGCAAAAAGGGGGAGAGGAAGGAGAGGTGAAGAGGATACTGAGGGCCTTGTTTGCCTCAGTAAATATGACAGTCATTTGGTGCCTAATCTCTATGTTGGTTTTTACACAGCTGAACGGATGGAATAACTCAGCCTACAATGGACCCTCTAGGGAATACTGTCTCTGTCTGGGACTGGAGTGAGGGATGAAGGAGAGGCTTAAGGGAGAGGGTTACAGGGCAAAACACACACACACCCCTCTGCCATGTGTTCGGCTGGTGGGGTCCCTTAGGTTGAGGTTGGGGGCTGGGGGGGAAAATTAGGAAGCGTTAGGGGAGTATGGGAGGGTGTGTGTGTGTGGGCGGGGGTTGGTGGGTCCCACCTGTTTATCAGCTGGATACAAGCCAGAGGGGGTGCTGTGATCATTACCCCCCAACACGTACCGCCACGGAGACACCACCGCTTGGGGCAAGTGTCTAGAGCATATGGGGAATGGGGAGACCAGTTCACACCTCTGCCCCAACTGCAATGGAAAACTCCCATGAGAGTACAGCCCTCTAACCCTTACCCCTACACACACACACACACACACACACACACACACACACACACACACACACACACACACACACACACACACACACACACACACACACACACACACACACACACACACACACACACACACACACACACTCATGCCCCATACACACACACACACACACAATCACACACACTTCCACACACACACACACACACACACACACACACACACACACACACACACACACACACACACACACACACACACACACACACACACACACCCACCTACACACACACACCCACCTACACAAACACACACACAACCCAAGCGCACTGATGACATTTTTCCCCATTTTCCCCCTCTAAGAGGGGCACACGCATTTCCATAGTAATTACAATGTGCCTCATCTAGCCTCTCAAGTTAGAAGTGTCATGATTCATTACCGCTGAAAGACATCTCGAAAATCACATGAACACGAGCGCACACACACACACACACACACACACACACACACACACACACACACACACACACACACACACACACACACACACACACACACACACACACACACACACACACACACACACACACACACACACACAGCATTGGTAGGGTCCCAGAGGAATTGTGTGCCCCACAAGCAACAAAACATAAAGGTAAGTTCTCTATAACGCAGTAAACAGAAGGTTTTGTAAAAACTCAAAATACCTGAATAGTCTAGAGATCAACACAAACCCACCCAAGAGCTTAGGTTGGTTGAATGTCTGTTGAAATGGGTCGGCTTTATGCTTCTGTTCTACAGTACCACTTTATATTTATAAGTAATAACACTGCATATCTGTGTATCTTGGTTCCATCTGTCATCCACAGGTAGTGAGTCTCCATTGCTCCAGTACGTTCCCATCCAATTTAATAACCACATACTCCGTTATCTCTCTCTCTCGCTCCCTCCCAATCTCGCTCTCTCACACACACCCTTCTCTCTCTCTCTCTCTCCCTCTCACACACACCCTTCTCTCTCTCTCTCTCTCTCTCTCTCTCTCCCTCTCACACACACCCTTATATCTCTCTCTCTCTCCCTCTCACACACACCCTTCTCTCTCTCTCTCTCTCTCTCTCTCTCTCCCTCTCTCACACCCTTATATCTCTCTCTCTCTCCCTCTCACACACACCCTTCTCTCTCTCTCTCTCCCTCTCTCCCTCTCTCACACACACACCCTTCTCTCTCTCTCTCTCTATCACACACATACCCTTCTCTCTCTCTCTCTCTCTCACTCTCTCACACCCTTCTCTCTATGTCTCACGCACAAACCCTTCTCTCCCTCTCTCTCTCTCTCTCACACACACCCCTCTCTCTCTCTCTCTCTCTCTCACACACACAAACCCTTCTCTCTCTCACTCTCTCCCTCTCACACACAACCTTCTCTCTGTCTCTCTCCCTCTCACACACACCCTTCTCTCTCTCTCTCTCTCTCTCTCTCTCACACACACACCCTTCTCTCTCTCTCTCTCTCTCTCACACACACACTTCTCTCTCACACAACCCCCCCCTCTCTCTCTCTCTCTCTCTCTCACACACAAACCCTTCTCTCTCACACAAACCCTTCTCTCTCTCTCTCCCTCTCACACACCCTTCTCTCTCTCTCTCTCCCCATCTCACACACACCCTTCTCTCTCTCTCACACACCCTTCTCTCTCTCACACACACACCCTTCTCTCTCTCTCACACACACACCCTTCTCTCTCTCACACACACACCCTTCTCTCTCTCACACACACCCTTCCCCCTCTCTCTCTCTCTCTCTCTCTCTCTCTCCCTCACACACACCCTTCTCTCTGTCTCTCTCCCTCTCACACACACCCTTCTCTCTCTCTCTCTCACACACACACTTCTCTCTCTCTCGCTCTCTCACACACACCCTTCTCTCTCTCTCACACAAACCCTGCTCTCTCTCTCTCTCTCTCTCTCTCTCTCTCACACACACACCCTTCTCTCTCTCTCACACAAACCCTTCTCTCTCTCTCTCCCTCTCTCACACACCCTTCTCTCTCTCTCTCCATCTCACACACACCCTTCTCTCTCTCTCTCTCACTCTCTCTCACACACACCCTTCTCTCTCTCACACACACACCCTTCTCTCTCTCCCTCACACACCCCTTCTCTCCATCTCACACATACCCTTCTCTCTCTCACACCCCCCTCTCTCTCACACACACACCCTTCTCTTCTCTCTCTCTCTCACACACACCTTCTCTCTCTCACACACACACACTTCTCTCTCACACACACACACCTTCTCCTCTCTCTCTCTCTCACACACACCCTTCTCTCTCTCTCACACAAAGCCTTCTCTCTCTCTATCCCTCACACACACACTCTCTCTCCTTCACACACATACCCTTCTCTCTCTCTCACACCCTTCTCTCTTACACACACCCTTCCCTCTCACACAAACCCTTCTTCTTCTCTATCCCTCACACACACATTCTCCTCTCTCTCTCCTCTCACACAACCCTTCTCTCTCTCTCTCTCTCTCACACCCTTCTCTCTCTTACACACACACCCTTCCCTCTCTTTCTCTCTCTCTCTCTCTCTCTCACACACACACCCTTCTCTCTCTCTCTCACAAACCCTTCTCTCTCTCTCTATCCCTCACACACACCCTTCTCTCTCTCTCTCCTTCTCACACACACCCTTCCTCCTCTCTCTCTCTCACACCCTTCTCTCTCTTACACACACACCCTTCCATCTCTCTCTCTCTCTCTCTCTCTCTCTCACACACACACACACCCTTCTCTCTCTCACACAAACCCTTCTCTCTCTCTCTCCCTCTCACACACACATTCTCTCTCTCTCTCCTTCTCACACACACACTTCTCTCTCTCTCTCTCACACCCTTCTCTCTATGTCTCACACATATACCCTTCTCTCTCTCTCTCGCTCTCTCTCTCTCTCACACACCCCTCTCTCTCTCTCTCTCTCAAACAAACCCCTCTCTCTCTCGCTCTCTCCCTCTCACACACACCCTTCTCTGTCTCTCTCCTCTCACACACACCCTTCTCTCTCTCTCTCTCTCTCACACACCTTCTCTCTCTCTCTCACACACACCCTTCTCTCTCTCTCACACAAACCCTTCTCTCTCTCTCTCTCTCTCTCTCTCTCTCCCTCTCACACACCCTTCTCTCTCTCTCTCTCCATCTCACACACACCCTTCTCTCTCTCTCACACCCTCTCTCTCTCACACACACACACCCTTCTCTCTCTCTCTCTCACACACACCCTTCTCTCTCTCACACACACACCCTTCTCTCTCTCTCCCTCTCACACCCTTCTCTCTCTCTCCATCTCACACACACCCTTCTCTCTCTCACACCCCCTCTCTCTCACACACACACACCCCTTCTCTCTCTCTCTCTCTCTCTCACACACACCCTTCTCTCTCTCACACACACACACTTCTCTCTCTCTCTCACACACCCTTCCCTCTCTCTCTCTCTCTCTCTCTCTCACACACACACACCCTTCTCTCTCTCTCACACAACGCCTTCTCTCTCTCTCTATCCCTCACACACACATTCTCTCTCTCTCTCCTTCACACACACACCCTTCTCTCTCTTACACACACACCCTTCCCTCTCTCTCACACAAACCCTTCTCTCTTTCTCTATCCCTCACACACACATTCTCTCTCTCTCTCTCCTTCTCACACAACCCTTCTCTCTCTCTCTCTCTCTCTCTCTTCTCTTACACACACACCCCTTCCCTCTCTCTCTCTCACACACACACCCTTCTCTCTCTCTCACAAACCCTTCTCTCTCACACACACACCCTTCTCTCTCTCTCTCTCACACACACACCCTTCTCTCTCTCGCTCTCTCACACACACCCTTCTCTCTCATACAAACCCTTCTCTCTCTCTCTCACTCAACTCACACACACCCTTCTCTCTCTCACACAAACCCTTCTCTCTCTCTCTCCCTCTCACACACCCTTCTCTCTCTCTCTCTCCATCTCACACACACCCTTCTCTCTCTCTCTCTCTCACACCTCTCTCTCTCACACACACACCCTTCTCTCTCTCTTCTCTCTCTACACCCTTCTCTCTCTCTCCCTCTCACACACCCTTCTCTCTCTCTCTCTCTCCATCTCACACACACCCTTCTCTCTCTCTCACACCCCCTCTCTCTCTCACACACACACCCTTCTCTCTCTCTCTCTCTCTCTCTCTCTCTCTCTCACACACACCCTTCTCTCTCTCTCACACACACACTTCTCTCTCTCTCACACACACCCTTCCCTCTCTCTCTGTCTCTCTCACACACACACACTTCTCTCTCTCTCTCTCTCTCTCACACACACCCTTCTCTCTCTCACACACACACACTCTCCTCTCACACACACCCTTCCCTCTCTCTTTCTCTCTCTCTCTCACACACACACCCTTCTCTCTCTCTCGCCTTCTCTCTCTCTCCTCACACACACATTCGCCTCTCTCTCTTCACACACACACCTTCTCTCTCTACACACACCCTTCCCTCTCTCACACAAACCCTTCTCTCTTTCTCTATCCCTCACACACACATTCTCTTCTCTCTCCTTCTCACACAACCCTCTCTCTCTCACACACCCTTCTCTCTTACACACACCCTTCCCTCTCTCTCTCTCTCTCTCTCACACACACCCTCTCTCTCTCACAAACCCTTCTCTCTCTCTCTATCCCTCACACACACCCTTCTCTCTCTCTCTCTCACACACACACCCTTCTCTCTCTCGCTCTCTCACACGCACCCTTCTCTCTCTCTCATACAAACCCTTCTCTCTCTCTCTCTCACTCTCTCACACACACACCCTTCTCTCTCACACAAACCCTTCTCTCTCTCTCTCCCTCTCACACACCTTCTCTCTCTCTCTCTCTCACACACCCCTCTCTCTCTCTCTCCCTCTCTCACACACACCCTCTCTCTCTCTCTCACACCCTTCTCTCTCTCTCCCTCTCACACACCCTTCTCTCTCTCTCTCTCATCTCACACACCCTTCTCTCTCTCTCTCTCTCTCTCACACACACCCTTCTCTCTCTCTCTCTCTCACACACACCCTCTCTCTCACACACACACACTTCTCTCTCTCTCACACACACCTTCCCTCTCTCTCTCTCTCTCTCTCACACACACACCCTTCTCTCTCTCTCACACAAAGCCTTCTCTCTCTCTCTCTCACACACACCCCTCTCTCTCTCTCTCTCTCTCTCACACACACCTTCTCTCTCTCACACACACTTCTCTCTCTCTCACACACTCCCTCTCTCTCTCTCTCTCTCTCTCTCACACACACCCCTCTCTCTCTCACACACACACACTTCTCTCTCTCTCTCTTCCCTCTCTCTCTCTCTCTGTCTCTCTCACACACACACCCTTCTCTCTCTCTCTCTCTCTCTCACACACCCTTCTCTCTCTCACACACACACTTCTCTCTCTCTCACACACACCCATCCCTCTCTCTCTCTCTCTCTCTCTCACACACACACCCTTCTCTCTCTCACACAACGCCTTCTCTCTCTCTCTATCCCTCACACACACATTCTCTCTCTCTCTCCTTCACACACACACCCTTCTCTCTCTTACACACACACCCTTCCCTCTCTCTCACACAAACCCTTCTCTCTTTCTCTATCCCTCACACACACATTCTCTCTCTCTCTCTCCTTCTCACACAACCCTTCTCTCTCTCTCTCTCTCTCTCTCTCTCTCTCTCTCTCTCTCTCTCTTACACACACACCCTTCCCTCTCTCTCTCTCTCTCTCACACACACACCCTTCTCTCTCTCTCACAAACCCTTCTCTCTCTCTCCCTCACACACACCCTTCTCTCTCTCTCTCTCACACACACACCCTTCTCTCTCTCGCTCTCTCACACACACCCTTCTCTCTCTCTCATACAAACCCTTCTCTCTCTCTCTCACTCTCTCACACACACACCCTTCTCTCTCTCACACAAACCCTTCTCTCTCTCTCTCCCTCTCACACACCTTCTCTCTCTCTCTCTCCATCTCATCTCTCTCTCTCTCACACCCTCTCTCTCTCACACACACACACACCCTTCTCTCTCTCTCTCTCTCTCACACACCCTTCTCTCTCTCTCCCTCTCACACACCCTTCTCTCTCTCTCTCTCTCCATCTCACACACACCCTTCTCTCTCTCTCACACCCCCTCTCTCTCACACACACCCCTCTCTCTCTCTCACTCTCTTCTCACACACACCCTTCTCTCTCCACACACACACTTCTCTCTCTCTCACACACACCCTTCCCTCTCTCTCTCTCTGTCTCTCTCACACACACACCCTCTCTCTCTCTCACACAAAGCCTTCTCTCTCTCTCACACCCCTCTCTCTCTCACACACACACACCCTTCTCTCTCTCTCTCTCACACACACCCTTCTCTCTCACACACACACACTTCTCTCTCTCACACACACACCCTTCTCTCTCTCTCTCTCTCTCTCTCTCACACACACCCTTCTCTCTCTCACACACACACACCCTTCTCTCTCTCTCTCTCTCTCTCTCACACACACCCCTTCTCCTCTCTCTCTCTCTTCTCTCTCTCACACACACACTTCTCTCTCTCTCACACACACCTCTCTCTCTCTCTCTCTCACACACACACACCCTTCTCTCTCTCTCACACACCCTCTCTCTCTCTATCCCTCACACACACATTCTCTCTCTCTCTCCTTCACACACACACCCTTCTCTCTCTTACACACACACCCTTCCCTCTCTCTCACACAAACCCTTCTCTCTTTCTCTATCCCTCACACACACATTCTCTCTCTCTCTCTCCTTCTCACACAACCCTTCTCTCTCTCTCTCTCTCTCTCTCTCTCTCTCTCTCTCTCTCTCTCACCCTTCTCTCTCTTACACACACACCCTTCCCTCTCTCTCTCTCTCTCTCACACACACACCCTTCTCTCTCTCTCACAAACCCTTCTCTCTCTCTCTATCCCTCACACACACCCTTCTCTCTCTCTCTCTCACACACACACCCTTCTCTCTCTCGCTCTCACACACACCCTTCTCTCTCTCTCATACAAACCCTTCTCTCTCTCTCTCTCACTCTCTCACACACACACCCTTCTCTCTCTCACACAAACCCTTCTCTCTCTCTCTCCCTCTCACACACCCTTCTCTCTCTCTCTCTCCATCTCACACACACCCTTCTCTCTCTCTCTCTCACACCCTCTCTCTCTCTCACACACACACCCCTCTCTCTCTCTCTCTCTCTCTCTCTCTCACACACCCTTCTCTCTCTCTCCCTCTCACACACCCTTCTCTCTCTCTCTCTCCATCTCACACACACCCTTCTCTCTCTCACACCCCCTCTCTCTCACACACACACCCTCTCTCTCTCTCTCTCTCTCTCTCACACACACCCTTCTCTCTCTCACACACACACACTTCTCTCTCTCTCACACACACCCTTCCCTCTCTCTCTCTCTCTGTCTCTCTCACACACACACCCTTCTCTCTCTCTCACACAAAGCCTTCTCTCTCTCTCACACCCCTCTCTCTCTCACACACACACCCTTCCTTCTCTCTCTCTCTCTCTCACACACCCTTCTCTCTCTCACACACACACACTTCTCTCTCTCTCACACACACCCTTCCCTCTCTCTCTCTCTGTCTCTCTCACACACACACCCTTCTCTCTCTCACACACACACACTTCTCTCTCTCTCACACACACCCTTCCCTCTCTCTCTCTCTCTGTCTCTCTCACACACACACCCTTCTCTCTCTCTCTCTCTCTCTCTCTCACACACCCTTCTCTCTCTCACACACACACACTTCTCTCTCTCTCACACACACCCTTCCCTCTCTCTCTCTCTCTGTCTCTCTCACACACACACCCTTCTCTCTCTCTCACACCCTTCTCTCTCTTACACACACACCCTTCCCTCTCTCTCACACAAACCCTTCTCTCTTTCTCTATCCCTCACACACACATTCTCTCTCTCTCTCCTTCTCACACAACCCTTCCCTCTCTCTCTCTCTCTCTCTCTCTCTCACACACACCCTTCTCTCTCTCTCACACACACCCTTCCCTCTCTCTCTCTCTCTCTCACACACACACCCTTCTCTCTCTCTCACAAACCCTTCTCTCTCTCTCTCTCTATCCCTCACACACACCCTTCTCTCTCTCTCCTTCTCACACACACCCTTCTCTCTCTCTCTCTCTCTCTCTCTCACACCCTTCTCTCTCTTACACACACACCCTTCCCTCTCTCTCTCTCTCTCTCTCTCACACACACCTTCTCTCTCACACAAACCCTTCTCTCTCTCTCTATCCCTCACACACACCCTTCTCTCTCTCTCACACACACCCTTCTCTCTCTCACACACCCTTCCCTCTCTCTCTCTCTCTCTCTCTCACACACACCCATCTCTCCCTCTCACACACCCTTCTCTCTCTCCCTCTCTCCTTCTCACACACACCCCCTCTCTCTCTCTCTCTCTCTCTCTCACACACACACACCCTTCCCTCTTTCTCTTTCTCTCTCTCTCTCTCCCTCTCACACACACATTCTCTCTCTCATCTCTCACACACCCTTCTCTCTCTCTCTCTCTCTCTCTCACACACACACACCCTTCTCTCTCTCTCACACAAACCCTTATCTCTCTCTCCCTCTCACACCCCCCCCTCTCTCTATCTCACACACACCATTCTCTCTCTCTCCCTCTCACATACCCTTCTCTCTCTCTCACACACCCTTCTTTCTCTCTCTCTCACACACACACCCTTCTCTCTCTCTCTCTCTCTCACTCCTCCTCTCCTTCCTCTGTTCCAGTCCACTGAGGACAACAGGCTATTCCTGTCCTCCAAAAGCCACACGCCCCACATTTGCATATCAATTTACTTTTTAATATAATACTCTGTCACTCGAGACCCATTTGTTATTCGGCTAGCGAGGTTCCACCTTCATGGAACTCCATCCATATATTATCCTCCCCATCTCTCTCTCTGTAATCCTTCTCTTTCTCGGCCGCCTCTATACTTCTCTCTCTCTCTCTACCCCCTCCACCCCCTCCACCGTCTGAGTGGAGGGCTGGAAGCGAATAGAGGTTTTGCTGACAGGCAGGATGTGAGGCAGAAAACACAACGGGGGGGTCCTACACTGCATACTAACTAACACGCATTCAGTTGAAGAAGGGAGGGAGAGGTAGGGTGAGAGAGAGAGAGAGAACAAAAGAGAATGAGGGACACCAAGGGTGAGAGCATAAAAGAGTTTAAGACAAAGAGCACATGCGAGAGAAAGTCAGAGCGATCGAGAGGGAGAAGGCGAGCTGGCCACAGTAGCTGCAGGGCTAAGGCTATCTACAACAGCATCTTTGACAGTAGCTTTAATGGCTGACTCAGGTGCCCTTGTCTGTGTGATCGACACACTGGGGAAAACCGCGCTCCACGCTACGAGAGCGAGAGAAGCACTCTGAAAGACTGTCTTTAGGAAGGCTGCCAAGAGGAGAGAGGGAGAAAGAGAGAGAGAGAAGAGAATAGAGAGGAAGAGATCAAACGGCAGAAACTTTCACAGGAAGAAATGGCTTGATCTGTAGAGCTTTCAAGAGAGGGAAAGTTCTAAAAAGCAGAGAGTGATTTGTGTAAATATGGATGTTGAAATATCCTTGAAACTCAGAGCGAAGGAAAATACAGAGACACGCAGAGATCAATCCACTGTTCAAACACATATCCGGCAGAGACAGCTCAAAGTCAAATGAAGTTGCTGTGTGTGTTTTCCGTGTAACCTTGGTTGATTTCTTAACTGGCCTTGCATCCACAGCTAATAAAGGCAGTGTAAACGAGAACTGTATCATTCAACGTGTTTTATATGACAAGCAAGCTTTTATGAGATTAGTCAAAGACCTCAGAGCGTAGAAGGAGAAATTGATATACTCAGGGAGGAAGAAATAGACCTACGGAGGGGGGCCAACACACACACACACACACACACACACACACACACACACACACACACACACACACACACACACACACACACACACACACACACACACACACACACACACACACACACACACACACACACACACACACGTTGTACTTGTCCACTTGCCCTCCATTGTAGCCCAGAGCTGTAGTTTGTACATGTACAGTATATACAGTGCATTCGGAACGTATTCAGACCCCTTGACTTTTTCCACATTTTGTTACATTACAGCCTTATTCTAAAATGGATTCAATTGTTTTTCCCCCTCATCAATCTATACGCAAATCCCCATGATGACAAAGCAAAAACAGGTTATTAGAACGATTTGCTCATGTATTCAAAAATAAAAAAATAAAATATTACATTTACATAAGTAGATCCTATACTCAGTACTTGGTTGAAGCACCTTTGTCAGCGATTACAATCTAGAGGCCTAGGTATGACTCTACAAGCTTGGCATTCCTGTATTTGGGGAATTTATCCCCAAATGGATGGGGAGCGTTGCTGCACAGCTAATTTCAGGTCTCTCCAGAGATGTTCGATTGGGTTCATGTCCGGGCTTTGGCTGGGTCAGTCAAAGACATTCAGAGACTTGTCCCGTAGCCACTCCTGCGTTGTCTTGGCTGTGTTGGGGTTGTTGTACTGTTGGAAGGGGAACCCTCACGGCAGTCTGAGGTCCTGAGTGCTCTGGAGCAGATTTTCATCAAGGATCTCTCTGTACTTTGTTCCGTTCATCTTTCGCTCAATCCTGACTAGTCTCCCAGTCGCTGTCGACGAAAAACATCCCCACAGCTTCCGTCTGGCCACTCCACCATAAAGGCCTGATTGGTGGAGTGCTGCTGTCCTTCCAGAGGGTTCTCCCATCTCCACAGAGGAACTCTGGAGCTCTGTCAGAGTGACCATTGGGTTCTTCCTGACTAAGGCCATTCTCCCCCGATTGCTTCTTCCATTTTAAGAATGATGGAGGCCACTGTGTTCTTGGAGACCTTCAATGCTGTAGAAATATTTTGGTACCCTTCCCCAGATCTGTGCTTCGACACAATCCTGTCTCGGAGCTCTATGGACAATTCCATCGACCTCTTAGCTTGTTTTTTTGCTCTGACATACACTGTCAACTGTGGGATATTATATAGACAGGTGCCTTTCCAAATCGTGTCCAATCAACTGAATTTACCACAGGTGGACTCCAATCAAGTTGTAGAAACATCTCAAGGATGATCAATGGAAACAGGATGCACCTGAGATCACATAGCAAAGGGTCTGTATACTTATGTAAAATGTATATATATATATTTATTTTTTATTTAACTAGGTAGTTCAGGTAGGTTAAGAACAACTTCTTATTTACAATGACGGCCAACACGGCCAAACCCGGGCGGCACTGGACCAATTGTGCGCCACCCTATGGGACTCCCGATCATTGCCTGTTGTGATGCAGCTTGGATTCGAACCAGGGTGTCTGTAGTGAAGCCTCAAGCACTGTGATGCAGTGTCTTAGACTACTGCGCCACTCTGTATTGGAAAAATGTCTAAAAACCTTTTTTCGCCTTATCATTATGGGGTATTTGTGTGTAGATTGATGAGGGAAAAATACTATTTCATACATTTTAGAATAAGGCTGTAATGTAACAAAATGTAGAAAAAGTCAAGGGGTCTGAATACTTTCCGAATGCACTGTGTGTGTGTGTGTGTGTGTGTGTGTGTGTGTGTGTGTGTGTGTGTGTGTGTGTGTGTGTGTGTGTGTGTGTGTGTGTGTGTGTGTGTGTGTGTGTGTGTGTGTGTTTCTCAACATACAGTATGTGGACGTTACTGTGTGTTCTTGATGTGTTTGTACCTCTTAACCAACAATCTGTTTGTCTATAATGTTCAATCAGCCCATTCAGATGAGCGAGTGTTTGCTCCGCTTTTAAAAATGTGATACCTGGTCATAGTAATAATAATAAAACATGGGGCTTATATACTGAGTTTTAAGGACCCAAAGTCTTTTTACATTTAAAGAAATGAAACAAAAAAACAGGAGTCTAAACAAAAACACATCAGATGAAATGAAAACGTAAACAAAGAGAGAGGGGTGGGCTCAAGGAAGGGAAGGTTGGATTTAGCTACAAACCCAGGTTTAGAGTAAGGGTTTGAGTTAGGAGGTGCTCAGTATGGTGAAGAGAGGAGTGTCTTTGTAGTGTATTGCTTTGCTTGTGTGTACAGTCTGTGTGTGTGTGTGGGGTGGGGGGGGGGGCTTAAGGATAGGCCTTGTCAAAGAGGTGGGGCTTTAGAAGGGACTGAAAGATGGTGATGGACTAAGAGTCACGGATGGCTGGAGGGAGGGAGTTCTCCAAGCCCTGGAGAAGGCCCTGATGCCGAAGTGCCGGGGCTTCAACCTGGGGATGACAAGGTGGCCTGCTGTGGTGGAACGGAATGCGTGTGTGGGTTTGTAGGGAAGAAGAAGGTCTGAACGGTGGGGATGGGAGGGGTGCTGCCAGGTATTTGTGTGGATGAAGAGTCGGGCTGCAGAGTTATGACCCGTTTGGAGTTGATGGAGGAAACTTGAGTTGATGTCGGAGAGCACTGAGTTACAGTAGTCAAGACGGGAGGAGATGCATGTATGAGGGTTTCAACGGCAGGATGGAAGAGGGAGGACCCGACTTTGGCAATGTTGCGGAGGTGGAATAATTAAGATCTGACCATGTGACGGTGGTCAAAAGAGAGGGTGGAGTCTGGGATGATGCCAAGGTTGCGTGCGTGGGGGAAGGGAGAGACAGTGGTGCCGTCAATGGTGAGGGGGTGAGGTTGCCAGCTTTGGTGAGGGTGGGTCTGGTGCCTATGAGCAGGAGTTCCACTTTATCACTGTTGCACTTGAGGAAGTGTTGTTGCATCCATGTTTGTATTACAGAGATATTAGAGCTGGGCCAGAGGTGGGTTGAGGTAGGATTTGGTGCTGAGGTAGATCTGGATGTCATTGGCATAGCAGTGGAAGTCAAGGTTGAGGTGATGGAGGATCTGACCAAGGGAGAGGATGTAGATGATGAAGAGTAAGGGACCCAACACAGAGCCCTGGGGGACACCCTGTAGAACTGCAGCTGAAGTGTGGCCATTGAGGGAGACCTAGTGGGTGTGAATGTCCTTGATGTAGGGAGGGTGTGTGTGTGTGTGTGTGTGTGTGTGTGTGTGTGTGTGTGTGTGTGTGTGTGTGTGTGTGTGTGTGTGTGTGTGTGTGTGTGTGTGTGTGTGTGTGTGTGTGTGTGTGTGTGTGTGAGAGAGAGAGAGAGAGAGAGCTGACTACACAGAACAAGCCGGGTTCCAGTTGAGCTGAGGTGATGAGTTTACTATTCACAGAAGAAGACAGCCAGAGGACTAGTGTAACCACTTTGCTTCAGTCAAAGTTGCCCTCTAAAGGCCAAGGCAAAACTATCGGTGGCTGACACTGAAAAAATCAGACATTTAAAAGAGATTTGGTTTCTCTAACAATAAAGCAACGTAAGTATCTCATGACAATAACAATCCAGGGCCAAGGAAAATAGGAGTAGGAGGGTCACAACATAGAGAAAGAAAAGAAAATACAAAAACCTTCACAAAATCCTCTATAAATCTTTCTGGTGTTACTATGTAAACTCCAGACTGTCCTGTGTCTTTGTTAGCCGGCGTGTGAAGCAGGCAGGCAGGCAGGCAGGCAGGCATATGTCTGTGTGTCCTTATCATAGTCTCTCTTCACAGGAGGTGCATGGTGAGCTATATGCCCTGGTGGTCCAGCCTGTACTCACTACACTAATCTCTCCTGTGACACAGACAAAGACACTGCCCTTATATTGCCCTGCCTGGAACGCCGCCTATTGCCTTCTATTGCCTCGGCTGCTAATCCCTCTGACAGACACACGCACATAAAAGGTACACCGTCAAGTATGCGCACACACACAAATGCAAGTGTACACACACACTCTCTCACACACACACACACACTGATTATTAGCATGGATGAGAGAGTGTGTCGAGAGGAGATCAGACAATCTCTAATCACATCGCCTGTGTGACATACTGCTAATAGGATGGACTTGAGAACAGGGTCTCTCTCTCTCCCTATCCCTTTCTCTCTCGCTCTCTCCATCCCCCCTTCATTCTCTTCTAATCAATGGGAGTGGGTCCTCAGATTAAATGTAATGTTAATCAGAGAATAACACACACACAGACACACACCCCACTGGGCAAAAATGTCAATTCAACGTCAATTCAACGTCAATTTCCTTGAAATGATGTGGAAACAACATTGATTCAACCAGTCTATGCCCAGTAAGACAGCACACACACAACAACAACAAAATGCATCCAGACAGCCACTAAAGTCCCGCTGTGTTTCATCATGACTCACAATAACAGGTATCCCATTTAATATCAAGCTATTAGATCAAATGTAATTAAGGTGAATTAGAAACATTGATTAAATTCAATCTCACAATTTCATGCCCAAACTAAGCTTCAAAACACCATCTGATCAAGATTTGTATTTCTACCCTGTAATGTTGAATCCATTTGACTGCAGTTCTACAATAATAAAACCCTGGGGTTCAGAGAGCCGCAGCAACTTTAATGTCCGAAAACAAAGGAAGCGAGTGAGGCAGAAAGTAGAGGGTGAGAGAAAAATGCACCCGTCTTTTCCTACTAGCGCCGACTTTGAAGAAAACGACTTTGTTGAGGGACAAATAGACTTACTACGATTGCGATGGGTAGTCGTCTCTCACCTAGCTATCTGAAGATGAATACTAAATGACTAAAATGTCAAACGAGAGAAAATAGAGAGCAAATGGCACCCGGGCCTTATCTTTTACCCCCCCCCCTTTCTTCTCCCTCCTTCCATCTGGCGTCCAGCCAAAAAGCTCTTCTGACCGCTTTAGAAAAAGATTTACTCAGCCAGAGGTAATTATTAGGAAGGGGAAATTATTAGCAATAGAGTTATGGAATATAAATCTGTCTGTGTTTCATTAAACGTGTTCGGGAAACATTTCATTTAGCATTAAATCCGCGGGAGTACGTGGACTCCCAGACGAGATGAAGAGTAAGAGAAAAGAGGAGAAGAGAGAGAGAGAAAGGAAAGGGCGGGTCAGAATGTTTCATATGTCAAACAGCCATGTTAGTGACAGAAAAGGGGGAGAAGAGAGAAATGGAAAGAGACAAATTCAATAAAGTTGTTATTTGTCACGTGCGCCGAATACGATGGGTGTAGACCTCAGCGTGAAATGCTGACTTACGAGCCCTTCCCAATGATGCAGAGTTTAAAAAGAAAAGAAAATAGTAACAGAATAATAAAATGCACAAGAATGAAGCTATATACAGATCAATGTAGGTGGATGCAAGGTATTTGAGGTAGCTACTGTATGTGTTTTCCAACCGCTCCGCTAAAAAAATGCTCCTTGCTCACAGTGTCACACCCTGATCTGCTTCACCTGTTCCTGTGACTGTATCCACTCCCTCCAGGTGTCGCTTGTTTTCCCCAGTGTATTTATCCCTGTGTTTCCTGTCTCCGTGTGCCAGTTTGTCTTGTATGTTTTCAAGTCAATCAGCGGTTTTTCCCCCCATTCTCCTGCTTTTTACATTCTCCTTATTCTAGTCCTCCTGGTTATGACCCTTGCCTGTTTCTGGACTCTGTACCCGCCTGCCTGACCATTCTGCCTGCCTTGACCACGAGCCTGTCTGCCACTCTGTACCTCATGAACTCTGATCTGGTTTTGACCTTTCTGCCTATCCACGACCCTTCTCTTGCCCACCCCTTTGGATTAATAAACATTGTAAGACTCCAACCATCTGCCTCCTGTGTCTGCATTTGGGTCTCACATTTTGCCTTGATACACAGCAGAAGAAAATGCAGCTCCAAATTGGCTCCATTCATTAAAATCACCATTGAACCAACGCCCATCTATTGTTGTGACTACCTGGACCTACCATTTGCGTTTGAAGTATTTGAATGAAGCGTTTTTGAATAAACAACATGAAAAGGTGACTGTAAGAAGCGCTCATCATTTCAAATAGGCTACGTGTCATATTAAACAGCATGTAAACACTCTAAATAGGTCAGGAGCCGGACAGGGAGGCTAAGAAGGAACGGACATTAATGATTTTGGCTATATTATTCAACTATTATTTCAAATATTTCAAGACTATAGTCTACAAATAAATAAATTGTGAAGAATTTGCGAGTGCGACACAATAGGCTGGCAGGAACATAAAGCTCTCAGCACTTAACAACATTTAGTTGTATTAAATCATTATAGTCTATAAATTGCGCATATAGGCTGTGACTTAGAATGAAATAAAAATGGATCATTAGGCTCAGTGCCCTTGAATTCAGTTTTAGAATCACGAGTTTGGCCATGTGATGGAGCCTGGAGAGCAGGCCAGCAGGGGAGAACACCCTCTCCACGCTTGCAGAGCCACTGGGGATGCTAAACACCATTCGGGCCACTCTTGCCAGGCTGGGCAGGGATGCGAAGTTGCTTTAAAAAATGTCTATAGGTAGGCTTAAAAGTTTGAAAGAGGCAAGATGCCAGCAGGCCTATTGGGCCAAAATCAATGATTGCCTACTGCATAGATAATAGAACTAAAATGAACAAAACTCTTAAGATATGATATTTTTTTTGGTTTATAGATACTTTGCTACAATGTCACACTATGCTAGCTACCCACATTGTTCCTTTCTGTTAGCATGTGCACATAGTACAACATCATGCTTTTGGGATTTGTGTCTTTTCACATTCCACAATGATTCGTAAGTTGTGGATACCACATCACCGCACTCCCTCTCTTACTCTTGGTCCTCCTCACCTTTGTGAGTCACCTGTATTTTGCACATGTGCGTTTCATCAGTTTCTTTATGAAAATGTTTGGCGAACTCAATGACAGCAGCTAAAGCAAGGGGCTACAGCAGCACACAAGTAGCTGGGAGTGAACTGGAGCAGTACTGGAGCGATGTTGGAGCGGGCGAGAAGGCCGACGCTCCAGCCTTTGGGGAAACTCAATTGGTGCTCCAGTGAATTTGGGGACCAACAGCCCATATCAGTATGTAGACCTATCATCACATCATGGTTCCTTTTTTTCTTGTGACAGGTAGACCTACATTGGCTGCAGCATAGCCTATGCTACAATAATAATAAGACTGAATCCGCATCTAATTTTCACATCTCCATCTGGTTATCAAGGGTTTTTCTTTTCTATTGCAGCTGTGGAGTTTAAAAACAGTCCTATATTGTTGCTTGAAATCAGTGTGCAAGCCCTCTCTCACAGTTTCTCTCTCTGCATCAATTCCATTCAAACTGCATACAAAATAGATAATCCTGTCCAATACTGATAGCCGATATAGGCCTATACAGTCCATTCGGAAAGTATTCAGACCCCTTGACTATTTCCACATTTTGTAATGTTTACAGCCTTATTGAACCGACACACAATACCCCATAATGACGAACCAAAAACAGATTTTTTACAAATGTTTTGCTCATTTATTTTAAAAAACTACAACAGAAATATTACATTTACATAAGTATTCAGACCCTTTACTCAGTACTTTGTTGAAGCACCTTTTGCAGGGATTACAGCCTCGAATCTTCTTGGGTACAAGCTTGGTACACCTGCATTTGAGGAGTTTCTCTCATTCTCCTCTGAAGATCCTCTCAAGCTCTGTCAGGTTGGATGGGGAGTGTTGCTGCACAGCTATTTTCAGGTCTCTCCAGAGATGCTCGATTGGGTTCAAGTCCGGGCTCTGGCTGGACCCCTCAAGGACATTCAGAGACTTGTCACGAAGCCATTCCTGCGTTGTCTTGGCTGTGTGCTTAGGGACGTTGTCCTGTTGGAAGGTGAACCTTCTCCCCAGTCTGAGGTCCTGAGAGCTCTGGAGCAGGATTTCATCAAGGATCTCTCTGTACTTTGCTCCGTTCATCGTTTCCTCAATCCTAACTAGTCTCCCAGTCCCTGCCCTGAAAAACATCCCCACAGCATGATGATGCCACCACCATGCTTCACCCTAGGGATGGTGCCAGGTTTCTTCCAGACATGACGCTTGGCATTCAGGCAAATAGTTCAATCTTGGTTTCATCAGACCAGAAAATCTTGTTTCTCATGGTCTGGGAGTACTTTAGGTGTCTTTTGGCAAACGCCAAGCAGGCTATCATGTGTCTTTTACTGAGGAGTGGCTTCCGTCTGGCCACTCTACCATAAAGGCCTGATTGGTGGAGTTCTGCAGAGATGGTTGGCTTTCTGGAAGGTTCTCCCATCTCCACAATTCTGGAGCTCTGTCAGACTGACCATCGGGATCTTGGTCATCTCCCTGACCAAGGACCTTCTACCCCGATTGCTTAGTTGGGACCATATATAGACAAGTGTGTGCCTTTCCAAATCCAATCAATCCAATCAATTGGATTTACCACAGGTGGACACCAGTCAAGTTGTAGAAACATCTCAAGGATGATCAATGGAAACCTGAGCTCAATTTTGAGTCTCATAGCAAAGGGTCTGTATACTTATGTAAATAAAATATTTCTTTATTTTATAATAAAAAAATGAGCAAACGTTTCTAAAAAAACTGTTTTCACTGTCTCTATGGGATATTGTGTAAAGAAAGGCTCCTTAGCTCTTAGCTTTCTTAGCTTTCTGGACATCTGAAAAGCTTAGCTTCTGGACATCATTTGTTTTTAGCATTTCTTATACCAATAGACTATTCGAAAAGGGATGCAAGCTCTTGTTTGCTGAATGTTAACTACAGCAGCCAATAGAAGTCACGGGTAGTTTGAAAGAAGAGTGAACGCGTGATGGTGGTAGGCCATAGCAGTTATTTATTCAGACCCGAAGAGAAGTGAAAGCCACCTCCATCTCATTCCAGTCCTATATTATGATTCAAGCATATCATTAGAATGATGAAGATAAGGACAACAAAACACATTTCATTTAACTGTTGAAAACGAGGAAGGTATGAAGGAAGGTATGAAGCAACACTAGAGAGAGAAAGAGGAGGTAGGCTATTAACATTGGGGGAATTATTATGAAACCAATTTTTCCAATTCGCTAGCCTATACTTGTAACTTTGTTGGCCGTATGTGCTGCACCAGAATCATATTTTCTCTACCTGCTTCATCATGGTTTGAACAAGGTGCGTAATTCCAGTCATATTATACAGTTGAATACAATACAGTCCACACTTCAAAAGATTAGCCTGAGGCCTCCAGTGTGGCGCAGCAGTCTAAAGCACTGCATCGCAGAACCAGAGGCGTCACTGCAGTCCTGGGTTCGATCCCGAGGTGTATCACAACCGGCCGTGATCGGGCACCGCACAATTGGCCCAGCATCGTTGGGTGAGGGTTTGGCCGGAGGGCGGGGTTTACTTGGCTCATTGCGCGCTAGCGACTCCTTGTGGCGGGCCGGGCGCCTGCAGGAAGACCCCATCGTCAGGTGAACGGTATTTCCTCCAACACATTAGTGTGTCTGGCTTCCGAGTTCAGCAGGCAGATGTTAAGAAGCGCGGTTTGGCGGGTCATGTTTCAGAGGACGCATGGCTCGACCTTGGTCTCCGAAGCACATTGGTGTGTTGTAGCGATGAGACAAGATCAAAATTAGAAAATGAAATCGTGCACTAATAAAATCATACACTACAATTAGGGAATAATGGGAAAGTAATTCTGCTTTGAAAGTTGATAAACTTGTAACTTTTGAGAAAATGGCCCTTGAATGTTTTGGTAACTAATGGAGAGTTCTTCTTTGTCTACACCCATTCAGCATCGTTCAGACCCTTTTAAGCCTTAGCCCCGCCCATCTCTTTAAAGATTCACATATGAGGCTATATACTACATAACCAAAGATTTCAAGAATAAATTCTGGTTTACACTACGGTTGTGTTCGTAAATGTAATCTGGAGTGCCAGAGTGTGCTCTTTGCGTTCGGACACTCAGAGCATTGATTGGCTGTTGGAGCGTTTTGCTCTCGGAGCGCACACTAGATGCTCTGGCCCGAAAAGCATGGTTGATCCGAGCGTTCTGACCTAACAACAACAGTCAAGTACCCAAGCTAACAGACTAACGTTGGCTAGCTTGCTAGCTACATCCAGACACAAATGAGAGAACAGCTCACTCTGACCATTTTACTCACCCTAGCAGAGCTGGTTAGGCTGTTTTTATGTTCTCCAGAGTATTGGTGATTGAAACTGTGCTGCTGGCAACAATTTAATTACGCTTGTTCTACCAACGTTTATTGACACCAGCCATATTCAACGGGTGTTGTGCGTTGGTAAATTCGTCAGTTGTTCTGCGTTCTGGCACAGTCAGATGAGAGTGCTCTGAAATCAGAGTAGATAGCCAGAGAGAATTTACCAGCTACGTATATGACAGTTGTTGCATTGACATCATAAACATTCTATTGAAATAGTTACTTGCATAGTGGAGTCTTTTGTTTAGACATGTAGCTAGCTAGCTAAACATTGTACCATAATCACAACTCATAACGTTAGCTAGCTATTGAACAGTACACTAATTTGAAATGAAAATGACTTTCTGACTAAATTAAAAACACGTCATATCTGAAAATTTAGCTAGCTAGACTCTCTTACCCGTATACATGGATGGACGCTTCTCCCTCTGCCATGGATGCCATGTAATCCAGAGCCTTCTGTGTGTTCTCTTTTTAGACTCCTTCTGCATATATGCAATCAAAGGCCAGCATTTTGTCCATCTCCTTAGCTATCATACTCTAATTCCATTGATTTCAAAACTCAGTCCTCCAGAAAGTGGAGAGCAACACTTAAGCAGTTCTGCTACATGATATCTTTATAAAAAACGCGTTATAAAGGATTACCTACACATACTGACCAGCTCCTGTTATGGACAGAAGCATGCTACATGGCAGACTAACCCAAACTCACCTCTCAGCATGTCCAGCCCACTCATTATCTCAGCCAATCATGGCTAGTGGGAAGATTGCTTACTTTTTCCATGGCTAAACCAACTAGGCTTGTAATTTAACTATTTTATTTGTATTTACAGATGCCATAGAAGTCTGTTGTTAAGGCACATGAAAGTTCACATGTTCCAGAAGGCATTTCAGAAGGCATTTCTGCTCAAAAATGCATTTTGATTAACCTGTTGAAACTCTAGGGGCGCAATTTCATTTTTGGATGAAAAACGTTCCCGTTTTAAACAAGATATTTTGTCACAAAAAGATGCTCGACTATGCATATAATTGGTAGCTTTGGAAAGAAAACACTCTGACGTTTCCAGAACTGCAAAGATATTTTATGTGCGTGCCCTAGAACGTGAGCTTCAGGCAAAACCAAGATGAGACGGCATCCAGGAAATGAGCAGGATTTTTGAGGCTCTGTTTTCCATTGTCTCCTTATATGGCTGTGAATTCGAGAGGAGTAAGTCTGCCCTTTCTGTCGTTTCCCCAAGGTGTCTGCAGCATTGTGACGTATTTGTAGGCATATCATTGGAAGATTGACCATAAGAGACCACATTTACCAAGTGTCCGCCCGGTGTCCTGCGCCGAAATTGGTGCGCAAAAGTCAGCTGCAAGTATTTTTCCATGGAATTTATAGAAGAATGCAGGCTTCCACGAACGATATATCAATGAAGAGATATGTGAAAAAAACAGCTTGAGGATTGATTCCAAACAACGTTTGCCATGTTTCGGTCGATATTATGGAGTTAATTCGGAAAAAGTTTGACTGAATTTTCGGTTCGTTTCGGTAAAATGTGATGTACAAAACGGAGCGATTTCTCCTACACACAGACGCTTTCAGGAAAAACTGCGCATTTGGTATGTAACTGAGAGTCTCCTCATTGAAAACATCCGAAGCTCTTCAAAGGTAAATTATTTTATTAATTTGTTTATCTGGTTTTTGTGAAAATGTTGCGTGCTAAATGCTACTCAAAATGCTAAGCTAGCTTAGCATACTCTTACACAAATTAGTCAATTGCTATGGTTCAAAAGCATATTTTGAAAATCTGAGATGACAGTGTTGTTAAGAAAAGGCTAAGCTTGAGAGCAGGCGTATTATTTTCATTTTATTTGCGATTTTCAGAAATCGTTAACGTTACATTATGCTAATGAGCTTCAGGCTATAACTGTAAACAGGTTTTTTTCATAGCCAAACGTGAACAAAACGGAGCGATTTGTCCTACACAAATAATATTTTTTTGAAAAACTGCACATTTGCTTTGTAACTGAGAGTCTCCTCATTGAAAACATCCGAAGCTCTTCAAAGGTAAATTATTTTATTTATTTGGTTATCTGGTTTTTGTGAAAATGTTGCGTGCTAAATGCTACTCAAAATGCTAAGCTAGCTTAGCATACTCTTACACAAATTAGTGAATTGCTATGGTTCAAAAGCATATTTTGAAAATCTGAGATGACAGTGTTGTTAAGAAAAGGCTAAGCTTGAGAGTAGGCGCATTATTTTCATTTTATTTGCGATTTTCAGAAATCGTTAACGTTGCGTTATGCTAATGAGCCTGAGGCTTTAGTCACGATCCCGGATCCGGGATTGGGAGTTTCAAGAAGTTAAAAACAAAGGTTCTCATTATCATTAAGGGAAGTGTGTTTTGACATCCATAATGTGTATCTAGCTATCTCTAATGAACTTAACCACACTCCACAGCACAAGTTGGTCACAGGCTCAGGCAACATACCATGGGTTGAGTGACAGTGTGTTTAATTCTAAAATCACTAATAATACCTATATAATATAATAATATATGCCATTTAGAAGATGCTTTTATCCAAAGCGACCTAATTTTAAGCATGTCGGATACACACACACACACACACTTTCCTCTCATCCCTGTAGGCTATTGCCAGTCCTTCTAGAACATCTGGCCAAGGTATCATTATGATAGTTTTTAAACCTGCGGAGACTAGCTATTATTCACTTGTTTGTGAGCTAGTTAGTTTGTAGGGTTTTTGCACACAAAGCAGTATCTAACAGCCCAAAGCTTACTGATAACTATTCAAAGAGCTGTAAGCTGCCAGCTACACGCGCACACACACACACACACACACACACACACACACACACACACACACACACACACACACACACACACACACACACACACACACACACACACACACACACACACACAGACATTCAGCAGCTGCCTCATTAGAAGTGGGCTTTTGAATGGCCACTCCAAAACAGACTCTCCTGGCTCACAATCATCATTAGTGCCATTACATAGAAAACAGCCTGGTGCTAACCTCTCTGCCACAGGGCTGTGTGTGTGTGTGTGTGTGTGTGTGTGTGTGTGTGTGTGTGTGTGTGTGTGTGTGTGTGTGTGTGTGTGTGTGTGTGTGTGTGTGTGTGTGTGTGTGTGTGTGTGTCAATAACATCTCTGCAAAACCTCAGTTTCTCCAGCCAACAAACGAGACCAGCGGCTTCTGGCATAGAGAACCACTATGAGCCAGGAAACTGCCTGTGCAAGAAACACAATGGCTACCGTTCAACTCCCAACAGACAGGGCTTGGCATATTTTGGCAGTGAGGACCAGGAAACTGCCTGTGTGGGAGAAGAGTCTGGCACAAAATGGCTCCTGGGGCGTGCATCTCCCAGGTGGGTGGTGGATGACCTGAGCTGAAACAATAGTAAATCTCTGTAAAATGAGAAACCTTTAATCTATACTTCTCTACATCCCCTACCTCCCCGCTCTCTCTTTCCTTTCCTTTACTTTCATCTCACTCTTTGTTTACCTTCTGTTCTAGTTTCCTTCTCTACTTCCTACACAGGCTCTCTCTCTCCTTATAAGTGACACTATTCAGATCTGCATGCATTTTCCTTTCTCTCCTGGTTGCTTCCTTTCTGTCATTAACTTTGAAGAATAACCTAAGGCCTTGTAACAGATGCTGATGTCTTAAAAGAGCCCCCTCAAACACACACACACAAACACACACACACACACACACACACACACACACACACACACACACACACACACACACACACACACACACACACACACACACACACACACACACACACACACACTCACACACTCACACACTCACACACACACACACACACACACACACACACACACACACACACACACACACACACACACACACACACACCTCTACCAGATGCTATTGTGTAGAGAACTCCTGCCCTGACAGAGACACCTCTCCTCCTCTATTAGCCAGACTAAAAAGTCTTCCTTCTAAATCTGTCCATTACTAAGACATCTTACTCTCCTCACATAGCAGGTCAATACCTCTCCCTCTCCATCCTTTTGTCAGAGAGACATGAAAAGAAAGTGAGAGAGCTGAAAACCATCTAAAAAGGCCAAATATTTCATGTCTTTCACTGTGTCCGTCCTTTCTAGTTAAAGAGAGAGGGAGAAGGAGGGGGAAAGGAAGCGTGGGCTGAATAGGCCTTCAGGTCGTTAACGCTCCCGTCACCTCCAGACACCTAAAACACGACAGAGACTAAGACTTCCTGTTCCCTTTCTGACAGTTGAGTCATTCAGGGTGCTATCGGCCAATCAGGTTAGTGCATATTGAATACATAGCTAGAGACAGTTAGAATGATGAGCTCGACTGGTTGATATGAGTTAATGTACAACTCCTTCTGGCACATCTGTCTGATTTCATCTTGAGAAGAATCACCTTGAGAAGAATCACCTTGAGAAGAGTCTCTCATGGCTCATGCAGTGGATCAAACTTCTCTGAGACTTTAAAACAATGTTTTATGGTTTAAAAACCACAAGACTTGGAAACAGATGGCCTAGCCCTAAAACAACTTCTCGCCACTCCTCGACAACTTCTACATTAAAAACACAAACAAACAACAATCAAACTCGACGGGGATCTGGCATCCGACCAATGCCTGGGGTGTTGTTTGGTGAGCTCCTTATACATCTCTCTGAGGGAGAGAGGCATGGCGGCAAGAGAGAATCATTAGAGAACGGGGAGGCGCACGCACACGCACACACACACACACACACACACACACACACACACACACACACACACACACACACACACACACACACACACACACACACACACACACACACACACACACACACAATACAGACACACAATACAGACACACAATAGAGACATGCACGAGTACAGAACTGACGTCACGTAACAACTTCTCTAACAAATTCTGAGGGAACTAAAAAAACGAATGGGGGAACGGTTTGACGAGTACACACCATCTGCCGATTCCATCGCATGCCAGTCGCTCGCATTGTTCCCACCTGTCAGCCTGCCAACTAGCCCGCGGACGAAGCCCTCGCAGTAAAACGCTACGCACACACACCATACACAGAAGGCAATAACTACACCTAGCTATGTCATTCTCGCTGGCACCAAAAGTAGAAAACGTGTTGATAGGGGGCAGAATGCGGTCGGACCATCAAATAATTTGCAAACACATTACAGAATTTCCACGTGGGCGAGGACATTGGAATTAAAACAAAGCCTACTGGATTACAACTTGTTTTTAACCAAGACAGAAGAATGTATTACTGCCTTTTTCCTACATAACATAGGTACCGCAGATCGCCTTATTGTAAGGGCACTTTCAAAATAGTTCAAATGAACAAAGGGAACAGAGGAACTAATAGTACAGGTAGCACTGGTGCCATAGTGGTGGTGCCATAGAGGCACCGAATAAGTTAGGAAAAACAAAAAGAATCTTATTCAAGAAAGATCAGGTGTAATATAAAATGAAAATAAAGTGAACCGGATTGAATATGGGGAATAACAGACCAAATTATTACACCAACCATCTTCAAAAATAATTGACAAAAACGTGTTACGGATGACGGAGTCGTCCATGATTCACCAAACAACATTTTGAACGAGGAATAAAAATACTTCAAAAACATGTTTTCCATTTCAGTCTCCTTCGTCTCCACTAACTGATTCAGAGGGGTTGGGTTAAATGCAGAACACACATTTCAGTCTCCTTCGTCTCCACTAACTGATTCAGAGGGGTTGGGTTAAATGCAGAACACACATTTCAGTCTCCTTCGTCTCCACTAACTGATTCAGAGGGGTTGGGTTAAATGCAGAACACACATTTCAGTCTCCTTTGTCTCCACTAACTGATTCAGAGGGGTTGGGTTAAATGCAGAACACACATTTCAGTCTCCTTCGTCTCCACTAACTGATTCAGAGGGGTTGGGTTAAATGCAGAACACACATTTCAGTCTCCTTCGTCTCCACTAACTGATTCAGAGGGGTTGGGTTAAATGCAGAACACACATTTCAGTCTCCTTCGTCTCCACTAACTGATTCAGAGGGGTTGGGTTAAATGCAGAACACACATTTCAGTCTCCTTCGTCTCCACTAACTGATTCAGAGGGGTTGGGTTAAATGCAGAACACACATTTCAGTCTCCTTCGTCTCCACTAACTGATTCAGAGGGGTTGGGTTAAATGCAGAACACACATTTCAGTCTCCTTCGTCTCCACTAACTGATTCAGAGGGGTTGGGTTAAATGCAGAACACAAATTTCAGTCTCCTTCGTCTCCACTAACTGATTCAGAGGGGTTGGGTTAAATGCAGAACACACATTTCAGTCTCCTTCGTCTCCACTAACTGATTCAGAGGGGTTGGGTTAAATGCAGAACACACATTTCAGTCTCCTTCGTCTCCACTAACTGATTCAGAGGGGTTGGGTTAAATGCAGAACACACATTTCAGTCTCCTTTGTCTCCACTAACTGATTCAGAGGGGTTGGGTTAAATGCAGAACACACATTTCAGTCTCCTTCGTCTCCACTAACTGATTCAGAGGGGTTGGGTTAAATGCAGAACACACATTTCAGTCTCCTTCGTCTCCACTAACTGATTCAGAGGGGTTGGGTTAAATGCAGAACACACATTTCAGTCTCCTTCGTCTCCACTAACTGATTCAGAGGGGTTGGGTTAAATGCAGAACCCACATTTCAGTCTCCATCGTCTCCACTAACTGATTCAGAGGGGTTGGGTTAAATGCAGAACACACATTTCAGTCTCCTTCGTCTCCACTAACTGATTCAGAGGGGTTGGGTTAAATGCAGAACACACATTTCAGTCTCCTTCGTCTCCACTAACTGATTCAGAGGGGTTGGGTTAAATGCAGAACACACATTTCAATCTCCTTCGTCTCCACTAACTGATTCAGAGGGGTTGGGTTAAATGCAGAACACACATTTCAGTCTCCTTCGTCTCCACTAACTGATTCAGAGGGGTTGGGTTAAATGCAGAACACACATTTCAGTTGGATACATTCAGTTGGACAACTGACTAGGTGTCCCCCTTTCCCGTTACCTTACTGAAGTTAATTGTAAGCTTTAATTTTTTAAAATTAAAATGCAAAATTAACAACTGTACACGTGAAGGCCAAATTACAGAGGAGGAACTTCTTGATGCAATTAAAGCCTTTAAGTCCAAAAACAGGTAAGGTATCTCTAATAATTGTTTATGTACTCAGAGGTCCGTTATTAGCATGTTTTAACCACTCCTATAAAAATGACAGATTATCAGATACTCAGCAAGGTCTGTTTTTACTGATACTGAAACAGGACACAGACGGTAAATATATGGATACAACCCACCACGGAGACTGGAGGCCCCTTACGCTACAGTGATGTGGTGCAAAACGTTTGAGCAAAAGGCAGAGCGCATAGAATTAAAAAGGTACTGTCAGATATTGTTTATCCTGATCAGTCAGCTTTAAAAAAAAAGTTTTTTTTTTACATACATTGGAGGTAATATCAGAAAAGTACTGGAAACAATAGAACACTATTTACATTTTGGAGAATCTCTTATACAATGAGTTAAAGTTATGTATAGTAACCATAGGTGTAAAATAGTACTTTCTGAGGAGTAATATAATATATGGCCATAATGACCATCGTTATGTTTGGAGGAAAAAGGGGGAGGCTTGCAAGCAAAAGAACATCATCCCAACTGTGAAGCATGGGGGTGGCAGCATCATGTTGTGGGGTGCTTTGCTGCAGGAGGGACTGGTGCACTTCACAAAATAGATGGCATCATGAGAAAAGAAAATTGGATATATTGAAGCAACATCTCAAGGCATCAGTCAGGAAGTTAAAGCTTGGATGCAAATGGGTCTTCCAAATGGACAAAGTTGTGGAAAAATGGCTTAAGGACAACAAAGTCAAGGTATTGAAGTGGTCATCATAAAGCCCTGACCTCAATCCTATAGAAAAATTGTGGGCAGAACTGAAAAAGCCTGTGTGAGCAAGGAGGCCTGCAAACCTGACTCAGTTACACCAGCTCTGTCAGGAGGAATGGGCCAAAATTCACCCAACTTATTGTGGGAAGCTTGTGGAAGGCTACCCGAAGCATTTGACCCAAGTTAAACTATTTAAAGGCAATGCTACCAAATGCTAATTGAGTGTATGTAAACTTCCGACTTCAACTGTATAAAAAAATAATACAAATAACAACACACAAGCTCGGCACACACACGTCTCACAGCAATAACTGCACACATACACACACACTCAGCAACAACAGTGGTGTTTTGCCTGTGCAGGGTCTGTGTCTGAGGGGGTTTGGGTGTTGCTCATGTTTCCTCCCTGCAGGAACAATGGACAGACACCACTTTATTTAACAGGAACAGAAAAGAACAGAACACACTACAAATCACCGCTTTTACTGGCCATATTACCACGGTATCACCCGCTCCCCTGCCAACATATATCGAGGGGGTGTAGGGCTTCTGGTGTGTGTGTGTCTGTGTGGTGTGTGTGTGCGCGTGCGTATGTACAGTGTTTTCCATAAGCGCCGGCTGTTGGCCTAAACAGCCGATAACAGACTCATTGTCAGCCAACTACTTTTTCCACTTCATAAATTAACTAGGCTTCTTGTCATTTAAGTTTCAATTCGCTAGTCAGAAAAAGTCTGTATAAGCATCTTCTGAATATGCATCTTAGTGATCTAATGATAGGACAAGCACCTGTCAGTTGCAAAGCAAGTGATGCTGTCTGTCCCGCCTCTTGGTACCGCTGTTATTTTTGCACTGTGGTTGGCTGCAGTCAAATGTATCTTCATCGAGGGAGAGCATGTGTCTCCTGTGTGTGAATTTACAGGTCCCATGTAATGTACATCACCAGTCAAAAGTTTGGACACACCTACTCATTCAAGGGTTTTCCTTTAGTTGTACTATTTTCTACATTGTAGAATAATAGTGAAGACATCACAACTATGAAATAACACATTTGCAATCATGTAGTAACCAACAAAGTGTTAAACAAATCAAAATATATTTTAGATTCTTTAAAATAACCATCCTTTGCCTTAATGACAGCTTTGCACACTCTTGCACACATATATATATATATATATATATATATATATATATATATATATATATATATATATATATATATATATATATATATATATATATATAAATAATCTGTCTGTAAAAAATTGTTGGAAAAATTAATTGTGTCATGCACAAAGTAGATGTCCTAACCGACTTGCCAGAACTATATATATATATATATATATATACATAAATAGATTTATGCAGTTGAAGTCGGAAGTTTACATACACTTAGGTTGGAGTCATTAAAACTCGCTTTTCAACCACTCCACAAATCTCTTGTTAACAAACTATAGTTTTGGCACGTTGGTTAGGACATCTACTTTGTACATGACACAAGTCATTTTTACAACAATTTTTTACAGACAGATTATTTCACTTATAATTCACTGTATCACAATTCCAGTGGGTCAGAAGTTTACATACACTGAGTTGACTGTGCCTTTAAACAGCTTGGAAAATTACAGAAAATTATGCCATGGCTTCAGAAGCTTCCGATAGGCTAATTGGCATCATGAGTCAATTAAAGGTGTACCTGTTGATGTGTTTCAAGGCCTACCTTCAAACTCAGTGCCTCTTTGCTTGACATCATGGGAAAATCTAAAAAAAATCAGCCAAGACCTCAGAAAATTGGAGACCTCCACAAGTCTGGTTCATCCTTGGGAGAAATTTCCAAATGCCTGAAGGTACCACTTTCATCTGTACAAACAATAGTACGCAAGTATAAACACCATGGGACCACGCAGCTGTCATACCACTCAGGAAGGAGACATATTCTGTAGAGATGAACGTACTTTGGTGCGAAAAGTACAAATCAATCCCAGAACAACAGCAAAGGACCTTGTGAAGATGCTGGAGGAAACAGGTACTAAAGTATCTGTATCCACAGTAAAACGAGTCCTATACTGACATAACCTGAAAGGCCGCTCATGTAACATTCTATTGGTTGCAAGAATTTTGTATAATACTCTCAATGGGAAAATTCTACGTTTTTATTCCGTTGTCATTTTGTGTATCAGCTCATAAACCATGTGCCATGGAATCGGTACATCGAAAATCTCTTCCCAGCTATTTTGCAATCTATATAGCACAGCTGTCAATTTTTTGGTCCTTAAATGAAACTGGTATACTTTTTTACTTATTAAAATGTTCTTTAACCAACTTTGGTCTTTAATGCAGTTCCTTACTCCTTACTCTTCCATGTTTGCGGTAATGTTGCAATCAGTTGGTTGTAATTTTGGGTAGAGCAGACATTTCTATACATTTCTGTTAGCTGCATGTGTGACAACTCCACCAGTCCTATTTATATAATTTAAAAAGATTATACCTTTCAGAATATATAGAATAATATGCATTTTTTTAATGATCAATTAGTAGATTTGAGTTTAACCATAATGTTTGTTATATTATTTGTTCTGTCTTTTCTGCCTTTTGTTAGGTTTCGTTCCTTACGTCCTTCCTTGTCAATCATCGGTTCAATGGTGAAATCATTGGTGAAATTATGACAATATCTTGAATTAAACCATTCAAAAACCTTTATTAATGCAACTGCAGACAGAAGTTGACAAAGAGGAACAGGAACACAGCACGCATGCTTCCGAGTAAGTTCCACCTCAAACAAAAGGTCTCCAGTTGTTTTATTAAACCGAAGTCCCGCCTTCGTGATGTCACTGACAATGTCATTACCTTTCTACTCCTGAGACCAAAACCCAATGTAAACAATGGCTTTTAGTGTTATCTTAAACTTTGCAGTAAACGTCCACTCCCCAAAGCTGATTTATTGTGGACTGTCTGACTAGTCTCTTATCTCCCACACTCCCCTGCAGAGTTCTGTTTCAGTCACACATTATATGAGAGAGAGACCTGTGGAACAATTCTAAGACTATATCATGAATATATGTATATATTGTTAATCTATAGTCAAAGACCCTATAAATGTAAGGAAGGGAAGGGGTCTTAAAACCCCTCCCCTTCTATTAGTATAGAACCACTGCTTTTAATCAGGGCAAGGTTACTGGAAACATGACCGAATACAGACAGTGCAGCTATTCCCTCCGCAAGGCAATCAAACAAGCTAAGCGTCAGTATAGAGACAAAGTAGAATCTCAATTCAACGGCTTAGACACAAGAGGTATGTGACAGGGTCTACAGTCAATCACGGATTACAAAAAGAAAACCAGCCCAGTCACGGACCAGGATGTCTTGCTCCCGGGCAGACTAAATAACTTTTTTGCCCGCTTTGAGGACAATACAGTGCCACGGACACGGCCTGCAACGAAAACATGCGGACTCTCCTTCACTGCAGCCGAGGTGAGTAAAGCATTTAAATGTGTTAACCCTCGCAAGGCTGCAGGCCCAGACGGCATCCCCAGCCGCGCCCTCAGAGCATGCGCAGACCAGCTGGCTGGTGTGTTTACGGACATATTCAATCAATCCCTATCTCAGTCTGCTGTTCCCACATGCTTCAAGAGGGCCACCATTGTTCCTGTTCCCAAGAAAGCTAAGGTAACTGAGCTAAACGACTACCGCCCCGTAGCACTCACTTCCGTCATCATGAAGTGCTTTGAGAGACTAGTCAAGGACCATATCACCTCCACCCTACCCGACACCCTAGACCCACTCCAATTTGCTTACCGCCCCAATAGGTCCACAGACGATGCAATCTCAACCACACTGCACACTGCCCTAACCCATCTGGACAAGAGGGATACCTATGTGAGAATGCTGTTCATCGACTACAGCTCGGCATTTAACACCATAGTACCCTCCAAGCTCGTCATCAAGCTCGAGACCCTGGGTCTCGACCCCGCCCTGTGCAACTGGGTACTGGACTTCCTGAAGGGCCGCCCCCAGGTGGTGAGGGTAGGCAACAACATCTCCACCCCGCTGATGCTCAACACTGGGGCCCCACAAAGGTGCGTTCTGAGCCCTCTCCTGTACTCCCTGTTCACCCACGACTGCGTGGCCACGCACGCCTCCAACTCAATCATCAAGTTTGCGGACGACACAACAGTGGTAGGCTTGATTACCAACAACGACGAGACGGCCTACAGGGAGGAGGTGAGGGCCCTCGGAGTGTGGTGTCAGGAAAATAACCTCACAATCAACGTCAACAAAACTAAGGAGATGATTGTGGACTTCAGGAAACAGCAGAGGGAACACCCCCCTATCCACATCGATGGAACAGTAGTGGAGAGGGTAGTAAGTTTTAAGTTACTCAGCATACACATCACAGACAAACTGAATTGGTCCACCCACACAGACAGCATCGTGAAGAAGGCGCAGCAGCGCCTCTTAAACCTCAGGAGGCTGAAGAAATTCGGCTTGTCACCAAAAGCACTCACAAACTTCTACAGATGCACAATCGAGAGCATCCTGGCGGGCTGTATCACCGCCTGGGACGGCAACTGCTCCGCCCACAACCGTAAGGCTCTCCAGAGGGTAGTGAGGTCTGCACAACGCATCACCGGGGGCAAACTACCTGCCCTCCAGGACACCTACACCACCCGATGTTACAGGAAGGCCATAAAGATCATCAAGGACAACAACCACCCGAGCCACTGCCTGTTCACCCCGCTATCATCCAGCAGGCGAGGTCAGTACAGGTGCATCAAAGCTGGGACCGAGAGACTGAAAAACAGCTTCTATCTCAAGGCCATCAGACTGTTAAACAGCAACCACTAACATTGAGTGGCTGCTGCCAACACACTGACTCAACTCCAGCCACTTTAATAATGGGAATTGATGGGAAATTATGTAAAATTATGTAAAATGCTACCTAATATAATGTTTACATACCCTACATTATTCATCTCATATGTATACGTATATACTGTACTCTATATCATCTACTGCATCTTTATGTAATACATATATCACTAGCCACTTTAACTATGCCACTTTGTTTACATACTCATCTCATATGTATATACTGTACTCGATACCATCTACTGTATCTTGCCTATGCTTCTCTGTACCATCACTCATTCATATATCTTTATGTACATATTCTTTATCCCCTTACACTTGTGTGTATAAGACAGTAGTTTTGGAATTGTTAGTTAGATTACTTGTTGGTTATTACTGCATTGTTGGAACTAGAAGCACAATCATTTCGCTACACTCGCATTAACATCTGCTAACCATGTGTATGTGACAAATAAAATTTGATTTCATTTGAATAAAGTACAAATAGAGTAAAGAAAAACTAAAAAATCAAAAAGATCTGTCAGTTACAGTGCACTTCATACCTTTATCATCATATCATCATCATATCGTCATATTAGTTACATTGACATCTTTGAATTAGACCTTTTCCAAGTACGAAACCCATTTTTCCCAGTATTCCTGACCTCTCTCCTGTTGAGTTCTTAAAGCAAAGGTCATACGCTCCATGTGGTGTATTTCTTCTACAATGTCTATCCATTGCGTCACTGTGGGAGGGTCTTTTTGTAGCCATTTCCTAGTGACAGCCTTTTTACTGGCTGCCAGTAGGACCTTCAAGAGGTACTTTTCTCTATTGTGTAAGTTATCAGGTATTTCACCCATGTACAAAGAAATGAATGTTTGTTCTATGTTCTATGTGAAATCCCATTATTTTTCCAATGGTAGATCTTATTTCTCCCCAGTAAGTTACGATTGCGGGGCAAGTCCAAAAGATATGAGAGTGGTCCGCCCTCAATAGACCGCATTCTCTCCAACAAGGATGTAGTGAGCCAGTCTGTTTTGATTTCAGTTTAGGTGTTATGAAGGAACGCATAACAGTCTTCCAACAGAATTCTCTCCATGACCTTGAGTTGATGGAGCTTTGTTGAGTCTCTAATATGTTCAACCATGTTTCATCAGTTATTTCAATGTTAAGTTCCTCCTCCCATTTCTGTTTAATATAGTTTGTAGAATGTTTCTTTGAGGATTGAATACCCAGGTAGAGATGTGAAATATTTGTTTTGTTACTCCCCAAGTTGTATGCGTTAGTGAATACTTGGATTAATTTTGGAGGTGCTCGAGGGTCGGTCACTTTTATCTCCCTTAAGAAATAGTGTCGAACTTGTAGGTATCTGTAAAAATCTTGTTTATCCAAGCCAAGTTTTTTACTTGGGTTCTGGAAGTTATCTATGTTCCCATTCCTTATAATTGTACTGAATGATGTGATGCCTTTCTACGTATATTGTTTAAACCTGCTGTCCTGAGTTGCAGGGATGAAGCTGGGGTCGTATGCGGGACAACTCTGTCACACCCTGACCATAGTTTATTTGTATGTTTCTATGTTTTGGTTGGTCAGGGTGTGATCCGAGTGGGCATTCTATGTTGGATGTCTTGTTTGTCTATTTCTATGTCTGGCCTGATATGGTTCTCAATCAGAGGCAGATGTTAGTCATTGTCTCTGATTGGGAACCATATTTAGGTAGCCTGGGTTTCACTGTGTGTTTGTGGGTGATTGTTCCTGTCTTTGTGTTTGTGGCACCAGATAGGACTGTTTTGGTTTTTGCACGTTTCTTGTTTTGTAGTGTTTGTGTTTTGGTTGTTTTATTAAAACATGAATCTCAATAGCCACGCCGCATTTTGGTCCGACTCTCCTTCACACCAAGAAAGCCGTTACAGAATCACCCACCACAACAGGACCAAGCGGCGTGACAACAGGCAACAGCAACAGTGGCGCAATGAGGATTGGCCATGGGATGATATATTGGATGGCAAGGGTTGCTACACATGGGAGGAGATCCAGGCGGGAAAGGATCGCCTTCCATGGGAACAGGTGGAGGCAGTGAGGAGAGCAGAGGCAGCCGGAGAGAGGAGCCGGCGATATGAGGGAACACGGTTGGCAAGGAAGCCCGGGAGTCAGCCCCAAATATTTATTGGGAGGAGGCTCACAGGGAGTATGGCTACGCCAGGCAGGAGACCTGCGCAAACTCCCTGTGCTTACCGGAGGGCTAGAGAGACCGGGCAGGCACCGTGTTATGCTGTGGTGCGCACGGTGTCTCCAGTGCGGGTGCATAGCCCGGAGCGTTCTATTCCAGCTCCGCGTATCGGCCGAGCTAGATTGAGCGTCGAGCCAAATGCCATGAAGCCGGCTCTACGCATCTGGTCCCCAGTGCGTCTCCTTGGGCCGGCTTACATGGCACCAGCCTTACGCTCGGTGTCCCCGGTTTGCCTACATAGCACAGTGCGGGCTATTCCACCTTGCCGCACTGGCAGAGCGACCAGGAGTATTCAACCAGGTAAGGGTGGGCAGGCTCGGCGCTCAAGAGCTCCAGTGCGCCTGCACGGTCTGGTCTACCCAGTACCACCTCCACACCCCAGCCCTCCGGTGGCAGCTCCCCGCACCAGGCTTCCTGTGCGTGTCCTCGGCCCAGTACCACCAGTGCCAGCACCACGCATCAGACCTACTGTGCACCACGCCTCTCCAGCGCTGCCGGAGCCTTCCTCCTCTCCTGCGCTGCCGGAGTCTCCCGCCTGTTCAGCGCAGCCAGAGCCTTCCTCCTCTCCTGCGCTGCTGGAGTCTCCCGCCTGTTCAGCGCAGCCAGAGCATTCCTCCTCTCCTGCGCTGTTGGAGTCTCCCGCCTGTTTAGCGCTGTCAGAGCCTTCCGCCTCTACAGCGTGGCTGCGAGACTAATGCCCGTTAGACTCGCAGCCAGAGCTGCCAGTCTGCATGGAGCAGCCAGAACTGTCAGTCTGCATAGAGCAGCCAGAACTGTCAGTCTGCATGGAGCAACCAGAGCTGTCAGTCTGCATGGAGCAGCCGGAGCTGCCAGTCTGCATGGAGCTGCCAGTCTGCATGGAGCTGCCAGTCTGCAAGGAGCTGCCAGTCTGCAAGGAGCTGCCAGTCTGCAAGGAGCTGCCAGTCTGCAAGGAGCTGTCAGTCTGCAAGGAGCTGCCAGTCTGCAGGGAGCAGCCAGAGCTGCCAGTCTGCAAGAAGCCGCCAGAGCTGCCAATCTGCATGGAGCAGCCAGAGCCGCCAGTCAGCATGGAGCAGCCAGAGCCGCCAGTCAGCATGGAGCAGCCAGAGCCGCCAGTCAGCATGGAGCAGCCAGAGCCGCCAGTCAGCATGGAGCAGCCAGAGCCGCCAGTCAGCATGAAGCAGCCAGAGCTGTCAGTCAGCATGGAGCAGCCAGACTCTTCCGGATCTGCCAGTCAGCCAGACTCTTCCGGATCTGCCAGTCAGCCAGACTCTTCCGGATCTGCCAGTCAGCCAGACTCTTCCGGATCTGCCAGTCAACCAGACTCTTCCAGATCTGCCAGTCAGCCAGACTCTTCCAGATCTGCCAGTCAGCCAGACTCTTCCAGATCTGCCAGTCAGCCAGACTCTTCCAGATCTGCCAGACTCTTCCAGATCTGCCAGTCAGCCAGACTCTTCCGGATCTGCCAGTCAGCCAGACTCTTCCGGATCTGCCAGTCAGCCAGACTCTTCCGGATCTGCCAGTCAGCCAGACTCTTCCGGATCTGCCAGTCAGCCAGACTCTTCCGGATCTGCCAGTCAGCCAGACTCTTCCGGATCTGCCAGTCAGCCAGACTCTTCCGGATCTGCCAGTCAACCAGACTCTTCCGGATCTGCCAGTCAACCAGACTCTTCCAGATCTGCCAGTCAACCAGACTCTTCCAGATCTGCCAGTCAACCAGACTCTTCCAGATCTGCCAGTCAACCAGACTCTTCCAGATCTGCCAGACAACCAGACTCTTCCAGATCCGCCAGTCAACCAGACTCTTCCAGATCCGCCAGTCAACCAGACTCTTCCAGATCTGCCAGTCAACCAGACTCTTCCAGATCTGCCAGTCAACCAGACTCTTCCAGATCTGCCAGTCAACCAGACTCTTCCAGATCTGCCAGCCAGCCGGGATCTGCTGGATTCAACTGACTGGCTGAGCTTCCTCTCGGTACTGGGCTTCCTCTCAGTGCTGGGCTTCCTCTCAATGCTGGGCTTCCACTCAGCCCCGAGCTTCCCCTCAGTGCTGAGCTGCCCCTGTCCCGAGCTGCCCCTCTGTCCCGAGCTGCTCCGCAGTCCCGAGCAGCCCCTCTGTCCCGAGCTGCCCCTCTGTCCCGAGCTGCCCCTCTGTCCCGAGCTGCCCCTCTGTCCCGAGCTGCCCCTCTGTCCCGAGCTGCCCCTCTGTCCCGAGCTGCCCCTCTGTCCCGTGTTATTTAGTAGGGTTGCCGTGGCTAGGAGGTCACGGAAGCGGACAAGGTGGGGGAGGACTACGGTGAAGTGGGGGCCACGTCCAGCACCGGAGCCGCCACCGCGGACAGATGCCCACCCAGACCCTCCCCGATAGGTTCAGGTTTTGCGGCCGGAGCTTGGGGGGGGGGGGGGGGGGGGTCACACCCTGACCATAGTTTATTTGTATGTTTCTATGTTTTGGTTGGTCAGGGTGTGATCTGAGTGGGCATTCTATGTTGGATGTCTTGTTTGTCTATTTCTATGTCTGGCCTGATATGGTTCTCAATCAGAGGCAGGTGTTAGTCATTGTCTCTGATTGGGAACCATATTTAGGTAGCCTGGGTTTCACTGTGTGTTTGTGGGTGATTGTTCCTGTCTTTGTGTTTGTGGCACCAGATAGGACTGTTTTGGTTTTTGCACGTTTCTTGTTTTGTAGTGTTTGTGTTTTAGTTGTTTTATTAAAACATGAATCTCAATAGCCACGCCGCATTTTGGTCCGACTCTCCTTCACACCAAGAAAGCCGTTACAAACTCAGCAGTTTGATCTCTCTGTCTAAATTGTTTTGCTTAACTACCCTAAACCATGTCTTCAGAGAGAAATTAATCCACTGATTTTGTCTATTGTATATTTATTTTATCATGTCCTTATTTCCCAGTACTGACTGTATGGTTACCTCTGTCAAAGTAGTCTCCATGTCTTTCCATTTGGATTCTTATTCTGAATTGCACCAACACACCACATCATCATATATTTTCTTGTTGATGTGATCGTAATTCATGCAATAAAGTTTGAGTGTATCTTTTGGTAAATTTACTCCCAGATATTTAATGGATGAAGAGGTCCAGGTGAAGTTATACCTACTCTTCAGCTCTTCCTGTGGGGTATAATTATATACTAGGGCTTGGGTCTTGTGTACGTTAAGCACAAACCCTGAATATGTTCCAAATGTTTGTAAAACATCCATCAATCTAGGTACACTTGAGCCTGGGTCTTTAAGGAATAACAGAACGTCATCAGCATACATGCATATCTTATGTTCACTGCCTCTTATTGTTATTCCCTCTAAGGTTGGGTCCTGTCTTATTGCCTGTGCTAATGGTTCGAGGTACAAGGAGATGAGTGTGGGTGAAAGATTACAGCCTTGTCTTGCCCCTCGCTCTAATTTTATTGTTCGTGTCAAATGTCCATTTTTCTTTATTCTAGCGGTTGGACATGAATACAGTGTTTTGATGCACTGTATCACTTCTTTGTTGAAACCAAATCTTTCCATAACTTGGAATAGGTCATCCCAACCCACTGAATCAAATGCTATTTCTGCATCTAGACGGATTAATATTGCACTTGTCTTATTCTGAGTAATGTGGTCCATGACATGTAGTGTTCTCCTTATATTGTCCTTTGTCTGCCTATTTTGTATGAAACCAGTTGGATCTCCGTCAATCAATTCTGGGATTATGTCTTCCATTATGTTGGCTATTATTGATGCATATAGTTTATAATCTGTGTTAAGAATTGTGATAGGTCTATATGAACTGCATTCTTTCTTATCTTTAACCTCTTCTATCTTACTTATATGATGTCCTCTCTCCATGACGGTGGGAGACCCCCCTCCCTCAGAGTCCAGGTAAAACAGGCCTTAAGTAGAGGTGCTAATTGTTCTCTGAAGGTCTTGAACCCTTCTGAAGGGAAGCCATCAGTGCCTGGAGACTTGTTGACCTTTTGTTGAGATATTGCTTTATTAATTTCTTCGGTGGATATTTCTAAAGTTAGTCTATCATTTTGCTCTGTCCCAATTGAGGGGAGATCGAGTGAGTTCAAAAAGTGCTCTATTGTCTGTGCATCTGCCTTCTTTGGTTGCTTGTACAGATTTGTGTAATATGATTCAATTGCATTCTGTATTTTATCTCATTTGCATGTGATCTTTTTTGATTGTTTTTATTTTGAAAATGGTATTCTGTGCTTGTTGTTTCCTGAGTCTCCATGCTAGTAATTTGGTTGCCTTTGAGCTTCATAATATCGTTGTTTCAGGAACCTAAGCTTTTTCTCAACTTCTTCTCTATAAATCTGGTCAATTTCCTGTTTTTACTTTTTGAATCTCTCGTAATATAAGAAGGTCTTTGTATTGACTATGAGATCGTTCAAAGTTTCTTAGCGTTTCCTGTAATTTCAGCAGTTTCTGTGCTTTACTCTTATTCTTGAGAGATGATGTGGCTATGATCTTCCCTCTAATAACCGCTTTAGCTGCATCCCACAATATAGCAGGAGATACTTCCCCATTATCATTATACTCCAGATAGATGTTCAATTCTGTCTTTATTGATTCCTTGAATGCTGGATCATTCAGCATGCTTGTTTTAAGTCTCCATATAGTATTTCTTGGTTTGCTATCAAGGTGTAGAGTAAGGTAAACTCCATTATGATCTGATAAGTCGCTCTGCCCGATCCTACAATCCTTAAGCCTGTGTCTATCTACACTGTACATGAAAAAGTAGTCTAACCTGGAGTATTCAGTGTGGCGGGCTGAGTAAAAAGTATTTTCCTTATCTGTCATGTGGGTGTCACGCCATACATCGAGCAGTCCTAGATCCTGCAGTATCCTATTGATCTTTTTGGCAACTAGGCTCATTTTCCTATTTTTGGTTTGTGCTGTCCAATTTTGAGTTTATAATTGTGTTAAAGTCCCCTCCACAGATTAGAGTGCCAGTGGTTTCTGTAGCAATTAAATCAAAACACCTTCCTGTAGAAGACCATGTCACTCCCTGGGGGTGTGTTTACATTAAATAATGTAACTTCCTTGTTATCCAGTTTACATTTAACAAGTATAAATCTACCCTCCTTGTCTTTTATTTCTGACAAACTCAAAATTAACTGAATTTGGGATCAAGATTGCAACTCCCCATTTTGTAAGAGGAAAAAAAATAGTCCTATATCCAATTTTCTTGAGTTTCTCGTGTTCAGGTGTGGATAAGTGAGTTTCCAGACAGAATAGTACGTCAACTCTCTCCAGTTTCAGCTTTGCTATTACCTTACTTCTCTTGACGGCACTCCCCAGTCCGTTTACATTGAGACTTATGACTTTAAATTCCCGATGATGCATCGATATAGATTAAAAAAACCTGTGCACCATATCTGCCTGCTTATCATGAGCCTAAAAATTAACGAAAGATCAAGAACAATAATAAAGTAAACCAAAGTGGGAAAATAATTAGGTATTTGGACTCTCATGTCAGAGGACTGTCTCTTGCCTCTGGGGTTTGAGGAGATGAGCCTGTCCGCAGGATGGGCCCCACGCTCAGATATGAAAATGCGTGACGTAGTCACAAACAAGACCTGGTGGAACCGAAATTAATAAGCTATTTCATCGCTTAGACACATCGGTCATACGTGCATAACATGAATCCTTCCCTTGATATGCCCTTCTGTCGCCCCGTAGTCAATGTGTCATTAATCCTTAGCTAATATATATGTTATTAACGTGACGCTACTTAATGTGTTCATAAAGAACACATGCTTTTGGCTACTCACCCTTGTTCAGCATTGGGGGAAAATAGGGGATATATTTTACCTATTGCAATGTCAACCGTAACAACCCAAAGTCTTAACAGCTCCCGGTAACTATTAATTCTGTTAGATCCAATTCAGTGTCTTCCATCTTCCCGTTGGAAATGCCTGAATCTCTCTCGGATGTGAAGGTCCTCTCGCCGAGATGGTTTCCCTCTTTCTCCATGACCCTGTTTGTCGACAACGATCCATGGGAGAGCTTGCTCGAGTCTTTCCACTGGTGATGTCGCCTTTCTCCTGGCGGTATACTCCACTGGGAAGCCCCTTGTCTTCAGGTCCTCAGCCGCCTCGTCTGCATGCTCGTATGTAACCGTGACATTTTCCAGAAATACCCACATTTTTGCCGGGTCTGGTGTTCCGAAGCGAATACCCTTCTCTTCAAGTGCTTTCTTAATGGGGCTGTATTCTTTCCTTCTTTTCAGTATCTCTCTAACAGGCTTTTTCCAGGTTGCAGGTAAGACTTTCTCTTTGACTGAGAATTTTAGGAACCGTACTACTATGGATCTTGGTGGGGCGCCGCTGGGGGGTTTTTGAGGCCAGAGCTCGGTGTGCTCTCTCGATTCCCAGGTCAGTGTCGTCTTCAAGTATGCCCTTGAATAGACCCCCCACGAAGTTGGGCATAGAGTCTTTTTCTGCGCCCTCTACTACGTTATAAAGTCTAATGTTGTTTCGACGTGAGAAACGTTCGAGTTCTGTCACTCCTTGACTGCTGAGTTCCATGTGTCTGTTTCCCCAATGCGCTGTTCTGCGTCTCCCATTCTTGTAGATATGCTGTGAAGTTGTAATTTGTTTTCTTCCAGTTTGTCCTTCTTGAACTCGTTTAGTTATTTTCTTCTCGATGTTCCTCTTGTAAGCCTGTGTGCGCCTCACGCAATTCCTCCTTCATCAACTCACGAAATGAGGGTTCTTTTGCTGCTGCTGTCTTATTTGCTCTAGCATAGCCATTTCAGGTTCATCGACGATTATATCTTCTGCTGTCTTGTTACGGGCTGTTGTTGTAGCTCCGCGACCTTTTTCCTATTTTCCCCTTTCCATTTTGCGTAAGTTATTATAATGCTCAGAGTAAATACTTCAATTTAGGGGGGGGAAATACCCAACCAATGTGCAGTATGAAGAACTAGGCAGCCATTTCCTAAGTTGAGTCACCGGAAGCCCGAAAAAGGACATTCTTGAACAAGGGGTGAGACATTTTTACTAATCTGCTAGAGAACCAGTTCAGATGTAAGTATAACTTTGTATGAGTGAAGCCTTTAATGAGACTGAAGCCTTTAATGCTTTAATATTTAATATTGCTCGGCCCTCTTTATTTATATTCATTATATAAATATGCCCGTTTAATTTTGTCTGGCATACAAATAAAATTGTTTCACTTACCTTAAGTGTCCACAGCAGCAGAGCCAATACAATTCATAGTTTGAAGAACAAACATCACTGTGCCAATTCATATCTTGCAGTATAACTATAAATATGACTTATGTAAAGAGAAGAAAGGTTTAATGTTAAAAAAAGGTTACATTACTTAGAAAATGGTCCTGATCACATCGGCCTACACAACTGAATTCATTACATTTTTCAGCCATTTTAACGTATCTCTACCCCCTTTTCCTCCCCAATTACGATCTTGTCTCATTGCTGCAACTCCCCAGGTCGAAAGTCAAGCCATGCATCCTCCGAAACGCTTCTTAACACCCGCTCGCTTAACCCGGAAGGCAGCTGCGCCAATGTGTCAGAGGACACACCCACCACAAGGAGTCGCTGGAGTGCGATGAGCCAAGTTGTGTGCCGCCTTAAGGGACCCCCGGTCACGGCCGGTTGTGACACAGGGACCCCGGTAGTGACGCCTCAACACTGCGATGCAGTGCCTTAGACCGCTGCGCCACTCGGGGGTTTCATGTCTTTCTACTCAATACTACTTACTTCACCAAACCGGGAGGTTAAAGTCGTTAAAGTATTTCATTATTTAGTTGTGTATTTCGGATAGAATCAAGGCATTAGAATGTACCAAAGGCCACCAAAATAGAGCTTGTTCCGCCATTCCCCCCCTCGTTCTGTTACTTGCCAAGGGAGTAATTGCCAATGCTGAAAGAATGGTTGAAGCTGGTTTTCTATACAAAGATTTGTACCAATCCATTATACTCCACTATTATGACTGCTGCATATGGCTATCTGACTCGCCTGTCTTCAAAAGGTGATCCAGTCAGTACATTGTCATTCATTTTAACCGCACAGAGCTCTCACTCATTCTCTCCCTGCCTCTCCCTCCCTCCCTCTCACCCTCCACCTTCTCTCAGATGCTTGAGACGAATGAGTGTAGCTTCATTCAGCTGTAATTAAGGCTACAGAGAACACAAGGAAATCCTGAAAAGTGAATACAAAGAAATAGAAAGAAATAGAAAGGAAAGAGAGAGAGCGAGAGAAAAGTATAGGCGATTGAGAGGAAATGTCGAATAGACACCGGGGTAGGGGGGAGGAGCAGATATTGATATGGGGAGGGAGAAGATGGTATAGAAAAATGAGAAGAGGCGATAAAGAGAAAGAGAGACAGAAGGAAAGAAGTTGAGAGAAAAAGAAAGACACATGTACACGCTATAGTGAGTGGTTATCACTCAGATTCTGTCTGATTCTTCAGAAACCTGCCTGCCGGTATGCAACATAACCACTACTATTGCACCTTCCAGGTCAATCTCTCCCCACTCCCTCCCTACTCCCTCCACCCCTTGCTCCTTGTTTCTTCCCCCCTCCCTCCTTCCCTCTCGCACAAGAAAGAACATCTCTGATGCTCCCTTCTACGATCCCCACTACTTCCAATATCATCTCTGAACTTGCCTTTCTCCGTTCCTTTATCTCTTCTCCCTGCCTCTCCGCTCTCCCCTTTCTGTTTGCTCTGCGGTGCTCTGTCCATCTCTAGTCCTCATTTCCCTCCTTGTCTCTCAAGTGCTGTCTTTGATCTCCTGCAATCTTAAGTCAAGCACACACACACACACACACACACACACACACACACACACACACACACACGGCACTGCAGAGATGGATAGCTGCCGTCTAATGGCCTTCTGACCAATTCTGCTATTTTATGTGTTGTTGTTTTTTACGCTGATCGCAACTTTTATTTGTACATAATACTTCTGCCATCATTTCCTATGTCCCGAAAACAGCTTCTGGACATTAGAAGAGCGATCACTAACTTTGCCTTGAATGAAGATTTCTACTTCAATGAGTTGGCAGCTGTGGATGTACTGCTCCTCCAGGACCAGGTCCTACACCCGGGTCACTCGAAAGAGGGAGGTACAGCTCCCGGACGAGACCAAATCGACGAATAGAACTAAACCGCCTCTACCCTTCTATTGGCGAATATATAAAAATCACTGGAGAACAAACTGGACGAGCTCTGTTCGAGACTATCCTATCAACGGGACCTGAAGTACTGTAATACCCCATGTTTCTCAGAGTCGTGGCCGAATAAGGACGTGGATAATATACATCGAGCTGGTTTTTCTATGCATCGTCAAGACAGAATGGCAGCTTTGGGTTAAGGGGAGACGTGTGTGTCTCTTTGTTAACAACAGCTTGTGTGCCACTCTCTAATGCTAAGGAATTCTCAAGGTTTTGCTCGCCTGAGTTAGAATACTTCACGATAAACTACAGGCCATACTACAGTATCTACCAAGACAGTATTCATCTATCATTTTTGCAGCTGTTTCTTTACCACCAGAAACCGATGCTGGCACTAAGACAGCACTCAACGAGCTGTATAGGGCCATAAGCAAACAAGGAAATGCACATCCAGAGGCGGCGCTCCCAGTGGCTGATGATTTCAATGCAGGGAAACTGAAATCGGTTTAACCTCATTTCTACCACCATGTCACGTGTGCAACTAGAGGTGAAACAACTCTAGATCACCTTTACTCCACGCTCAGAGACGCATACAAAGCTTAACTCTATTCTCCTGATTGCTGCTTACAAGCAAAAAGTCAAACAGGAAGTACCAGTGACGCGCTCAATACGGAAGTGGTCCGGTGAAGAGGATGCTAAGCTACAGGACTGTTTCGCTAGAACAGACTGGAATATGTTCCAGTATTCATCCGGTAACATTGAGGAGTTTACAACACCAGTCACCAGCTTCATTAATAAGTGCATGTCACGATTGTCGTATTGAGTAGACCAAAGCGCAATGTGGTGTGAATGCATGATTAAATGAAAAAACGGAAAAACACGAAGTACACTAAAGCAAACTAACAAACTAACAAGACGAACGTGACTGCTAAAGAAACACTGTGCTAACAAGCAACATCACATAGACAATAACCCACCAACCCAAACTGGAAAATGGCAACCTAAATAGGTTCCCCAATCAGAGACAACGATAAACAAGTGCCTCTGATTGGGAACCAATCCAGGCCACCGTAGACCTACAATATGCCTAGACTAGACACACACACCTAGACACACCTAGACATTCAAAACCCTAGATGAGACAAAAACACACTTCCCACCCTCGTCACACCTTGACCTAACCTAAATATATAAAGAAAACAAAGAATACTCAGGTCAGGGCGTGACAGTACCCCCCCACAAAGGTGCGGACTCCGGCCGCAAAAACCTAATCTAAAGGGGAGGGTCCAGGTGGGCCTCTTTCACGGCGGCGGCTCGGGTGCGGGACGTGGACTCCTCTCTACCTCAGTCTTGGCCCACTTGGCCCACCCTCGCATCGGGCCCCGGACTGAATATCATCGTAGAGAGCGCCACTGGACGGAAAGGCGCCTCTGGACTGAGGAGCGACTCTGGCAGCTCCGGACAGGAGGGCGACTCCGGCATCGCCGGCGGCTCAGGCAGCTCCTGGCTGGCTGACGACTCTGGCAGCTCCTGGCTGGCTGATGGCTCTGGCAGCACCTGGCCGTCTGACGGCTCTGGCAGGTCCTGGCTCACAGATGGCTCTGGCAGCTCTTGGCTGGCTGACGACTCTGGCAGCTCCTGGCTGGCTGACGGCTCTGGCAGCTCCTGGCTGGCTGACGGCTCTGACATAACCCACGAACCCAAACTGGAACATGGCAACCTGAATAGTTTCCCCAATCAGAGACCACGATAAACAGCTGCCTCTGATTGGGAACCAATCCAGGCCACCATAGACCTACAATATGCCTAGACTAGACACACACACCTAGACATACAAAACCCTAGATGAGACAAAAACACACATACCACCCTCGTCAGACCCTGACCTAACCAAAATATATAAAGAAAACAAAGAATACTCAGGTCAGGGCGTCGATAAGTGCATCCCCACAGTGACCGTACATACATATTCCAACCAGAAGCCATAGATTACAGGCAATATCCACACTGAACTAAAGGCTAGAGCTACCGCTTTCAAGGAGTGGGACACCAATCTGGACGATTATTAGAAATCTCACTATGACCTCCTACAATCAAAATATCAATACGACAGGTCTTGCAAACTACCAGGGAAACCCAGCCGCAAATGGCCCAGCGCCGCAAGCCTATCAGACAAGTAAATTCCTTCTATGCTCGCTTTGAGGCAAGCAACATTGAATCATGCATGAGAGCACCAGCTGCTCCGGATGGCTGTGTGATCTTGCTCTATATAGCTGTTGTGAGTAAGACCTTTGGTATTTTATTAGGATCCCCATTAACTGTTGCAAAAGTAGCTGCTCCTCTTACTGGGGTCCACATAACATAATACAGAACATTAATAGACTAGAACAACTCAAGGACAGAACTACATGAACATTTTTTGAAGGCACATGTAGCCGACATATCAATTCATACACACAAACTATCTAGGGAGAGGCGTTGTGCCACGAGGTGTTGCTTTATCTGTTTTTTGAAACCAGGTTTGCTGTTTATTTGAGCAATATGAGATGGAATGGAGTTCCATGCAATAATAGCTCTATATAATACTGTACACTTTCTGGTGGCATATCTGGTGGGGTAAGTGTGTGTGTCAGAGCTGTGTGTAAGTTGACAATGCAACAGTTTGGGATTTTAAACACATTCATGTTTCTTATCAAAAGAAGAAGTGATGCAGTCAGTCTCTCCTCAACTCTTAACCAAGAGAGACTGGCTGCATAGTATATATATCAGCCCTCTGATCACAATGAAGAGCAAGACGTGCCGCTCTGTTCTTGGCCAGCTGCAGCTTAACTAGTTATTTCCTTGCAGCACTCGACCACACAACCGGACAATAAGATAAGATAATCAAGATAAGACAGAACTGGAGCCTGCAGAACTTGCTTTTTGGAGTGTGGTGTCAAAAAAAACAAAAAGCAGGTTAACATTCACAAGGAACACATGTCTGAAAATGCTGTTCATAACTACAGCTCATCGTTCAACACCATAATGCCCTCAAAGCTCATCACTAAGCTAAGGACCCTGGGACAAAACAACTCCCTCTGCAACTGGATCCTGATCCTGAGGGTAGGCAACAACACATCTGCCACGCTGATCCTCAACACGGGGGCCCCCCATGGGTGCGTGCTTAGCCCCTCCTGTATACCCTGTTTACCCAGGACTGTGTGGCAGCGCACAACTCCAACACCATCATTACGTTTGGACATGACGGTGGTTGGCCTGATCACCAACCATGATGAGACAGCCTATATGGAGGAGGTCAGTGGCCTGGCAGTGTGTTGCCAGGACAACAACTTCTCCCTTAACTTGAAAAATGAGCTGATCGTGGGCTAGATACAGGAAGGATACAGAGGGTTGAGCACACCCCCATCCACATCGACGAGTCTGTAGTGGAGCGGGTCGAGAGCTTCAAGTTCCTTGGTGTCCACATCTCTAAGGAATTATCACGATCCACACACCAACACAGTCGTTAAGACAACAACTTCTGTTCCTCGTCAGGAGGCTGAAAAGATTTGGCATGGGCCCTCAGATCCTCAAAAATCACGACTGAGAGCATCTTAACTGGCTGCATCGCCGCCTGGTATAGCAACTGCTTGACATCTGACAGCAAGGCGCTACAGAGGGCAGTGAGTACGAACTGGTACATCACTGTGGCCAAGCTCCCTGCCATCCAGGACCTCTATTCCAGGCGGTGTCAGAGGAAGGCCCTAAAAAATGTCAAAGACTCCAGCCATCCAAGTCATACTGTTTTCTTTGCTACCACACGGCAAGCAGTACCAATGCACCAAGTCTGGAACCAACAGGACCTGGACAGCTTCTACCCCCCCCCCACCTAGGCCATAAGACCGCTAAATATTTTTTTGCACTAACTGTTTTGATTCATCACATACACTGCTGCTACTGTTTATTATCTATCCTGTAGCCGGGTCACTTTATCCCCACCTCAATTACCTCGTAACCCTGCACATTCCCTCGGTACTGGTGCCCCGTGTAAATAGCCAAGTTATCGTTACTCATTGTGTATTTATTCCTTGTGTTATTATTTTTCCCTATGCATTGTTGAGAAGTAAACATTTCACTGTTAGTCTACACCCGTTGTTTACGAAGCATATGACAAAAAACATTTGATTTGACACACACACACACACACACACATACACACACACACACACACACACACCTTTTGGATAGATTTTTCGAGGTTCTCTCTTAGAAAGCACTAATCAACACCCACCCCTCCCCCCACCCCCCTATCCTAGCCTTTGGCAGAATGAAAAGGCGGTGAGAGGGAATGGAGAGAAAATAGGGATGGAGGGAGAGGTAATTGATGGAGGTATATCGACCCCCTGTAAAACCCAGTTAACACCTGCCTGTGAAACCTGATTAGCTGTAAGTGCGTGTCTGTGTGTACTTCTAGTAAACCAGGATTAGCACCCTGCCGTCTCGCCTTTCGCATTTGAGTGTGTTTTATGTGTGTATCTGTATGTGCGTGCATTTGCAAGTGCGTGCATATGTGTTTGTGTGTCTCTGTGTCTCTGTGTGAGTGTGTGTGTTTAGGACAGTCTCCACTGATTAGATCCCACGTGGTCAATAGTGAAAAGAGCACTCAGCCTGATAGGAAATCACCCTCAATCAATACTAATATTTTTACAGACCTCAGAACTGTGTGCGTGTAGTAAATTGTGTGTATGTGTGTGTGTGTGTGTGTCTGTATCCAGGGGAAGAATAGCTATTTAATCTAGTCACAGCAAATATAGGATAACCATTCATTGACAGACATTGTAAATCACTGGCCTGTCATCCCTCTCTGCTCTTCTCCCTATCTCCTCTCCTCCCTCTCTCTTTCTTTCCTCCCTCTGTACTGGAGAGCTGGAGCCTAATTCAGACTGTCTGCTCCTCTCCCTCTCCTTTCCCCCTCTTCTCTCATCCTCCGTCACCTCTTCTCTTTGTTTCTCTTCTTTAACCTGACTCAATAACACAGGCTCACACATGGCCTTCACTTAACGTCAGGTATGTTCCCTTAAGATTCTTATAAGGTGACAATCACACGTCATGTATAATATCAAGTAAATCGTAGTGTTCTCTTTGCTCCCAAGGCGATATACAAGAGTGGACTGAACTCTTAATGAAACTTATCTTATGTCTGTTTCAATGCAATCTGAGTGGATGTGGGCAATTTCATCTTTATAAGCAGCTCCAACTCCCACGGTGTGTGTGTATGTGTGTGTGCTCATGTGTGTGTGCGGTGTGTATTGCGCTTACCTGCCACTGACAACGAAGCAGGCAACCAGAAAGATGAGCAGTATGATGCCTCCAGCGATGGACACAGCCAGAATAGTAGACTGGTTGGGGTCTATGGCCAACATGTCTGAGACAGGGAATACATTATGAAGAGAAAGAGTTAATACAGCCTAAGAGTGTGTGTGTGTGTGTGTGTGTGTGTGTGTGTGTGTGTGTGTGTGTGTGTGTGTGTGTGTGTGTGTGTGTGTGTGTGTGTGTGTGTGTGTGTGTGTGTGTGTGTGTGTGTGTGTGTGTGTGTGTGTGCGTGTGTGCCTGCTTGCGTGCGCATTAGGCCAGGTCTAAAGTCTCCATCTTTGGAAGGTGTGTGTGTGTGCGCGACAGAGAGAGAGAGAGAGAGAGAGAAAGAGAGAACTTGAAAGAGAAAGATAATGTACTCAGCAGGCTCTTTGACGATGAAAAGCTTTTTCCATTTCAATATTCCTCAACGAGGGCTGACTGTAAACGCATTCCAATTTTCCTGCGCTGTCCAAATGGATATGTTAACATTGTACATAACAAGCCTGCTTTAAAAGTTTCTGTGAAACCACATTGATTTTTACGCTGCAGCAATCGGGCCATTACTCAAAACAAATGTTCAATTTATCAAGGTTAGCCAAGCACGAGCAGACGTGTGTGCGTGTGCGTGTGCGTGTGTGTGTGTGTGTGTTTGTGTGTGTGTGGGCAGCGAGCCCTTTCAGGCAAATGAATGCCTCCAGGCAGCAATAGATGGCCATTTATCTCCTATTCCATTCCTTGGCATTGAACACACACACACACAGGTGCAAACAAGCACAGAAACAGACACACACACTAGGCTGCTTTAAAGGTTTCAGTGCACCACAGAGATTTACAGTGTGATCTATACAATTGGTCAAAGTATATAGAATTGATTTGACTAATATTCACTCAGCTCCATCCGTGCTTTTCATTTCAATAGTCATGAAGTTGAACGATTGATCAGATTGATGATATTAAAATGATTGATCAAATCGTCACGATTGATTTACATGATCGATATTAAGTCAGTTGGCACAATAATAATAATTGTGTAACTAACAATTGTGCACAATAACTGTGAACAATATATTTTACCCAATAGGTTTCCCAGGTTGGTTTCCTCTATTGTAATCACTCCTCTTTCAGCCCAGCTGCCAAAATAACCCTGATTCAGATGACCATCCGACCCATGCTAGATTACGGAGACATAATTTATAGATCGTCAGGTAAGTGTGCTCTCGAGCGGCTTGATGTTCTTTACCATTCGGCCATCAGATTTACCACCAATGCTCCATACAGGACACATCACTGCTCTCTATACTCCTCTGTAAACTGGTCATCTCTGTATACCTGTCGCTTATTTATAAAAACCCTCGTAGGCCTCACTCCCCCCTATCTGAGATACCTACTGTAGCCCACATCCTCCACATACAACATCCGTTCTGCTAGTCACATTCTGTTAAAGGTCCCCAAAGAAAACACATCCCTGGGACCGCTCCTCTTTTCAGTTCGCTGCAGCTAGCGACTGGAACGAGCTGCAACAAACACTCAAACTGGACAGTTTTACCTCAATCTCTTCATTCAAAGATTCAATCATGGACACTCTTACTGACAGTTGTGGTTGTTTTTTGTGATGTATTGTTGTCTCTACCTTCTTGACCTTTGTGCTGTTGTTGGTGCCCAATAATGTTTGTACCATGTTTTGTGCTGCTACCATGTTGTTTTGCTACCATGTTGTTGTGATGTTGTTTTTGCTACCATGCTGTGTTGTCATGTGTTGCTGCCTTGCTGTGTTGTTGTTTTAGATCTCTCTTTATGTAGTGTTGTGTTGTCTTTCTTGTTGTGATGTGTGTTTTGTCCTATATTTATATTGTATTTATTTTCTCATCCCAGGCCCCGCCCCCCGCAGGAGGGGCCTTTTGCCTTTAGGGAGGTCGTCATTGTAAACAAGAATTTGTTCTTAACTGACTTGCCTAGTTAAACAAAATGTTAAATAAAAAATAAACAATAAAATAGCAGTTTACTATTTTTATATGAAAAGTGTTGGTAATTATTTCACATGCAGAACAGCACAGTCGGGAGGGAAAGCTTCGATTCCCAAAGTTCCAAGCGGTCAAAATCTTTTGTTTTTGAGACGGGAGTGTGTCACCAAACCTGTGTTGTATTCATTATGATGCATTACAAGCTCAAGACATTTTTCCACAAAAATTACAATTTAACAACTATGGTCATTTGCAAGACCATTCATTGTTACCCCAAATTCCAGAATCATCACAGCCCTAGTGGAATCTTAGAGAGTCTCATGAGATGGAATGTCACTTCCTTTCTCGCAATATGAGAATGAAAAAGAGGAGAACAAGGAAGGAGTGAGACGGACCTGAAGGAGACAAAGAGGACGGACACAGAGAGAGGTAAAAACAAAGCAGAGGTAAGAGAAAAAGAGGCCCCGAGCCGCCAACAGAGGGTATGTGGATACAGAGACAGAGGAAGAGACAGAGAGGGATCTTTAACTACCTTCGTGGCTGGTCTCCAGTTCTATCTCTCCTCCGTAGTTGCCGTATCCCCCTTCCGTTCTAGCTCGGACACGGAACACATATGTAGTACCAGGCTTCAGACCATCTACGGTCATCACATTGGACCTGGTCTTTAGGACTGTGTAGTTCTGCTCTCTCTGGTTCTAATGTTAGAGAGAGAGAGAGAGAGAGAGAGAGAGAGAGAGAGAGAGAAACATGCATGTAAATAAAGTGTGTGTACGCACATGTGTGTCAGTGAGCAGACTCCCTGCAGAGCCTCTGATACCTTCTCTAATGAGAGACGCTCCACTACACGGATTAGCACTGTTACTGTGGAATATTACCCTTGATCCCTGCCAATAACGCACAAATGCGCAAACACACTCACACACACACGCACACACACACACACACACACACACACACACACACACACACACACACACACACACACACACACACACACACACACACACACACACACACACACACACACACACACCTCCGGCTCCTCTCCTGTCTTCTCTCATACTCGTCACACTCCTGTTTTCATCTGTATTCAACACCTTGTGTCTTTCACAAGGCTTTTTCAGAGGCTGTTGGGCGTTAGTGTGCTTGGTTAGAGCGCTAGCTAGGATGCGTGTGAGGGAGAGGAAGGTTGTGTGTTTGCTGTGTTTACTACTGTTATGATAAACAATTTATTAAAGCCTTGAGGGTGATTCAACACCACCACACAGTACATCAACACACACACACACACACACACACACACACACACACACACACACACACACACACACACACACACACACACACACACACACACACACAACACACACACACACACACACACACACACACACACACACACACACACACACACACACACACACAAATGAACAAGCAAACAAATAATACTGTAATGCTAACATTGGAGAGATGAGCCGTAGGAGCTTCTCTCTGCTTGAGCCACAGCAGCAGGGGTGTCGAGCTACAGTCTTAGCTGCCCTTGATATAGCTCACCGGGTGCACCGTAGACATCCACTTCACTTTCGGGAGCCGTTCCATTGGTCCTAGGGTGCTAACTCTGCCTGGCCGATGTGCCGGGTGAGCTAAATCAAGCGCACTCCTGTGCTCATCAGATACATTTCCAGGTCTAAGACAAGACATTAGGAGGAGGAGAAGAGAGGGAAGAGAGGACAAGAGAAGAGAGAGAGAATGGGAGGTGTGGCTGACCTTCTCATAGTAAATGACTTCATACTCCACTATGGCTCCGTTGGGTCTGTCGGGGCCCTGCCACGCCAGAGTGATACTGTCCTTACTCCTCCTCTCCTTCAGGACCACACTCACTACAGGGAAATAGATGGAGGAAGGGGGTAGAGTGGAATTTGGGTGGGGGGGGTGGGGGAAGAGAGTACAGGGAGAAAAGGAGCGAGACAGCGGGGGGAGGGTGAAAGGCGGAGGTAGTGGGTGAAGGCGAGAGACAGCAGGCGAGTGAGGGAGAAAGAGAGCGACAGCGGCGAGAGACAGCACGGGAGGGATAGAGAGAGAGAGAGAGAGAGGGAGGGAGAAAGAGTGAGAGAGTGAGAGAAGGAGGGAGAAAGAGAGAGCGAGAGAGAGAGAGATAGATAGATTACCACTGTGCTATAATGAGAGTTCTCTGCAGTGTGCAGAACTCAGCTATATGTACATGTGTGAAATGACTGACTTTGTGTGTGCGTGTGTGTCAGAGGGAGTGTCAGAGTGCTCGGGGGGCACAGGTAGAAGTGTGTGTGGGTGACATGTAAAGAGGAGCAGGGTGTGTGACAGTGCGGGAGACACGTAGGACTGTTAACAAGGTTAACGACCTCTCTCCTCGGCCCTCTCTGACACATCCCCTACACGGACCCCATTACTCACCATCACACTCCACGGCCCCCTCAACCTGTCCTACACACGCGCACACTCCATGTACTGCGTGTGTCCACATCCAATCAGCACATGTGAGTGTGTCCTAATTGAGAGTCATCAGCAGATGCAAAGTCCTGGGTGAAGGGTTTGGGACACAGTGAAGAGAGTATGTGTCTGTGTGTCCTTTCAAATCTGATTAGGTCTAGGCATGTCCAATCTCTCATATTATGTGTGTGTGTGTGTGTTAGACATCAGTCCAGACAACATTACTGAGCGGACACTGACTGCCAATACACTGAAACGGCAGTGTGTTTGTCCGCATCTTTGTCCTCGTGTTTGTCTGCGTGTTTGTCCTCGTGTTTGTCCGTGTGTTTGTCCGCGTGTTTGTCTGCGTGTTTGTCCTCGTGTTTGTCTGCGTGTTTGTCTGCGTGTTTGTCCTCGTGTCTGTCCTCGTGTTTGTCTGCGTGTTTGTCCTCGTGTTTGACCGCGTGTTTGTCCGCGTGTTTGTCCTCGTGTTTGTCCGCGTATTTGTCCTCGTGTTTGTCCACGTGTATGTCCTCATGTTTGTCCGCGTGTTTGTCCACGTGTTTGTCCGCGTGTTTGTCCACGTGTTTGTCCGCGTGTTTGTCCACGTGTTTGTCCTCGTGTCTGTCCTCGTGTTTGTCTGCATGTTTGTCCTCGTGTTTGACCGCGTGTTTGTCCGCGTGTTTGTCCTCGTGTTTGTCCGCGTATTTGTCCTCGTGTTTGTCCACGTGTATGTCCTCGTGTTTGTCCGCGTGTTTGTCCACGTGTTTGTCCGCGTGTTTGTCCACGTGTTTGTCCACGTGTTTGTCCTCGTGTTTGTCCACGTGTTTGTCCGCGTGTTTGTCCGCGTGTTTGTCCTCGTGTTTGTCTGCGTGTTTGTCCTCGTGTTTGACCGCCTGTTTGTCCGCGTGTTTGTCCTCGTGTTTGTCCGCATATTTGTCCTCGTGTTTGTCCACGTGTTTGTCCTCGTGTTTGTCCACGTGTTTGTCCGCGTGTTTGTCCGCGTGTTTGTCCTCGTGTTTGTCTGCGTGTTTGTCCTCGTGTTTGACCGCCTGTTTGTCCGCGTGTTTGTCCGCGTGTTTGTCCTCGTGTTTGTCCGCGTATTTGTCCTCGTGTTTGTCTGCGTGTTTGTCCTCGTGTTTGTCCGCGTGTTTGTCCGCGTGTTTGTCCGCGTGTTTGTCCTCGTGTTTGTCCGCGTGTTTGTCCGCGTGTTTGTCCGCGTGTTTGTCCTCGTGTTTGTCCTCGTGTTTGTCCTCGTGTTTGTCCTCGTGTTTGTCTGCGTGTTTGTCCGCGTGTTTGTCCTCGTGTTTGTCCTCGTGTTTGTCCGCGTGTTTGTCTGCGTGTTTGTCCTCGTGTTTTCCTGCGTGTTTGTCCGCGTGTTTGTCTGCGTGTTTGTCCGCGTGTTTGTTTGCGTGTTTGTCCTCGTGTTTGTCTGTGTGTTTGTCCTCGTGTTTGTCTGTGTTTGTCCTCGTGTTTGTCCGCGTGTTTGTCCTCGTGTTTGTCTGCGTGTTTGTCCGCGTGTTTGTCTGCATGTTTGACCGCGTGTTTGTCCTCGTGTTTGTTTGCGTGTTTGTCTGCGTGTTTGTCCTCGTGTTTGTCTGTGTGTTTGTCCTCGTGTTTGTCTGTGTTTGTCCGCGTGTTTGCCCTCGTGTTTGTCTGCATGTTTTTCCGCGTGTTTGTCCTCGTGTTTGTTTGCGTGTTTGTCCTCGTGTTTGTCTGTGAGTTTGTCCGCGTGTTTGTCCTCATGTTTGTCCGCGTGTTTGTCCACGTGTTTGTCCGCGTGTTTGTCCGCGTGTTTGTCCGCGTGTTTGTCCGCGTGTTTGTCCGCGTGTTTGTCCTCGAGTTTGTCCGCGTATTTGTCCTCGTGTTTGTCCTCGTGTTTGTCCTCGTGTTTGTCTGCGTGTTTGTCCTCGTGTTTGTCTGTGTGTTTGTCCATGTGTTTGTCTGCGTATTTGTCCTCATGTTTGTCCGCGTGTTTGTCCGCGTGTTTGTCTGCATGTTTGTCCTCGAGTTTGTCCGCGTATTTGTCCTCGTGTTTGTCTGCGTGTTTGTCCTCGTGTTTGTCTGCGTGTTTGTCCTCGTGTTTGTCTGTGTGTTTGTCCATGTGTTTGTCTGCGTATTTGTCCTCGTGTTTGTCCGCGTGTTTGTCCGCGTGTTTGTCTGCGTGTTTGTCCTCGAGTTTGTCCGCGTATTTGTCCTCGTGTTTGTCTGCGTGTTTGTCCGCGTGTTTGTCTGCGTGTTTGTCCTCGTGTTTGTCCGCGTGTTTGTCCATGTGTTTGTCTGTGTTTTTCCGCGTGTTTGTCCTCGTGTTTGTCCGGGGGGTTGTCCTCGTGTTTGTCTGTGTTTGTCCGCGTGTTTGTCTGCGTGTTTGTCCTCGTGTTTGTCTGCGTGTTTGTCCACGTGTTTGTCTGCATGTTTGTCCGCGTGTTTGTTTGCGTGTTTGTCCTCGTGTTTGTCTGTGTTTGTCCTCGTGTTTGTCCGCGTGTTTGTCCTCGTGTTTGTCTGCGTGTTTGTCCACGTGTTTGTCCTCGTGTTTGTTTGCGTGTTTGTCCTCGTGTTTGTCTGTGTTTGTCCTCGTGTTTGTCCGCGTGTTTGCCCTCGTGTTTGTCTGCATGTTTTTCCGCGTGTTTGTCCTCGTGTTTGTTTGCGTGTTTGTCCTCGTGTTTGTCTGTGTTCGTCCTCGTGTTTGTCCGCGTGTTTGTCCTCGTGTTTGTCCGCGTGTTTGTCCGCGTATTTGTCCTCGTATTTGTCCTCGTGTTTGTCTGTGTTTGTCCTCGTGTTTGTCCGCGTGTTTGTCTGTGTGTTTGTCCTCGTGTTTGTCTGCGTGTTTGTCCTCGTGTTTGTCCGCGTGTTTGTCCTCGTGTTTGTCCGCGTGTTTGTCTGCGTGTTTGTCCGCGTGTTTGTCCCCGTGTTTGTCCGCGTGTTTGTCCTCGTGTTTGTCTGCGTGTTTGTCCTCGTGTTTGTCCGCGTGTTTGTCCTCGTGTTTGTCCGCGTGTTTGTCCTCGTGTTTGTCCGCGTGTTTGTCCTCGTGTTTGTCCGCGTGTTTGTCCGCGTGTTTGTCCTCGTGTTTGTCCTCGTGTTTGTCTGCGTGTTTGTCCGCGTGTTTGTCCCCGTGTTTGTCTGCGTGTTTGTCTTCGTGTTTGTCTGCGTGTTTGTCCTCGTGTTTGTCCGCGTGTTTGTCCTCGTGTTTGTCCGCGTGTTTGTCCGCGTGTTTGTCCGCGTGTTTGTCCGCGTGTTTGTCCTCGTTTTTGTCCGCGTGTTTGTCCGCGTGTTTGTCCCCGTGTTTGTCTGCGTGTTTGTCCGTGTGTTTGTCCGCGTGTTTGTCCTCGTCTTTGTCTGCGTGTTTGTCTGCGTGTTTGTCCTCGTGTTTGTCCGTGTGTTTGTCCTCGTGTTTGTCCGCGTGTGTTCCTACCTGTCTGGCTGGTGGTGACATTAACTATCACAGCTCCCCTGGGTGTGGGACTCAGATCAGACACTCCATTCAGGCTCTCTATGGTGAAGCTGTAGTTGCTGTGTGGCTGCAGGTCAGTGACCATCACCATAGCCACAGAGAGACCAAACTGCCTCGGCACAAAATGGACTCCACTGCCACAGGGCGCACACTTCATGTCGTCCCCAGAGCACTTCCTGCAGCGGAGGCTGTAGGTGATGTCACCTCGACCTCCCGTGTCACGTGGGGGACTCCATTCTAGTGTGACACATGTCTCATTGACCGTGGAGATGGTGTTCTCTGGAGCCGAAGGGGGACCTGGGAGGAGAGAGGGGAGAGACAGTGAGTGTGTGTGTGTGTGTGTGTGTGTGTGTGTGTGTGTGTGTGTGTGTGTGTGTGTGTGTGTGTGTGTGTGTGTGTGTGTGTGTGTGTGTGTGTGTGTGTGTGTGTGTGTGTGTGTGTCTGTCACTGTGTGTATGATGGGATCATTTCAGTGCTGCAATGATGAATGGTGGTTCAGGCTCCAGTGTCTGGACTGATGACATCTCATCAGCAGCAGGATGACTAGTGAGGCCCAGGGGGACTCTAAAGCCTGGGCCTTTCCTGATCATGCTGCCCAGTGGCAGGCCTCTGTAAAGGGCAGCAGGTGGGGGCCAGGGAGAGGAGGGCAGGGGGTAATAGAGGCTGTCTACCGTAAATCTGATGACAGCGGATGATGTGTGACAGGGAGCCTGATGTCTGCCCCTCTCTCGCCCTCTCCCTCCTCCCTCACATCTTCTCCTCTCTCCCTGTATCTTCCTCCCTGTTCTTCTTCTCATCTCTCCCAAATGGTCATTTCCACCCTTCTCTCTCATCCCTATTTCAGTCCTTTTCCAACTCTTTCTAACACCTCTCAACCACCCCCAAAAGCTCCTCTCCTCATCACCTCCTTAAAGTGGGAGATGGAGAGAGAGAGACGAGAGACTGATTGTAGTGTGTAAAAGGAAAGAGACAGATAGAACAGGAGAAGATCGAGTAGGCGACAGAGATGTGTACCCGTGTGTTCATGTGTGTGTGTGTGGCGAGGTGACACATCTGTGAGAGCCGTTGCTCATTTCCAGCTCATATCCCCTGTCACATCACACCTGCTGCAACGATTAATACGTTTGATCTACCATAACCTCCTAATGGGTTTCACTCCTTCCCACACGTGTGTGTATATGTCTCTCTCTCTCTCGACTCCCTCAAACACCCTTACAGGTTCTCTCTCTCTCTCTCTCTCTCTCTCTCTCTCTCTCTCTCTCTCTCTCTCTCTCTCTCTCTCTCTCTCTCTCTCTCTCTCTCTCTCTCTCTCTCTCTCTCTCTCTCTCTCTCTCTCTCTCTCTCTCTCTCTCTCTCTCTCTCTCTCTCTCTGGACTCCTCAAACACCCTCTCTCTCTCTCTCTCTCTCTCTCTCTCTCTCTCTCTCTCTCTCTCTCTCTCTCTCTCTCTCTCTCTCTCTCTCTCTCTCTCTCTCTCTCTCTCTCTCTCTCTCATTATTGTCAAAGAAGCGGCAATGACAATGCATTCAACGGAACTCAACCAAATTGAGTTTTGAGGATGCCAATAAACAGTAGGTGTGTGGATGTTTGGTGCTTGTGCTCGTCTGCAAGTGTGTCTCGGTGAGTGTCTGTGCATGTTTTGGCGTGTGTGTGTGTGCTGCTCACGTGTGCAGGCCATGGAGCGCGGGTCCGTCTCCGCGCGGTAGAAGCCTTTCTCACACACACACTCGGAGGCTCTCTCCAGGTGGGAGGAGCTATGTGGCGGACATTTTGTGCAGTAGGCGTCGGTCGCTGAGGCCTTGTAGGAGCCCGGTCTGCACGCTGGGGAGAGAGGAGAGAACAGAAGGTAACAAATGTGCCACTACACCAGGTCGACAAGGTAAGACAGCGGTGGGGAACTGGAAAACAACAAGGCTACAAAATGAGAACACCACAGTTCTACTGTAAAAAATGACTTTTATTTCTATGTCTCTGTGGTGTCTACAACCTGAAAAGGTATAACACTGGGTTCAAATGTGCCACGACTGAATGCATTGTACATTGGGTGATTATACTCCTCTGAGGGTAAATGGCACCTTTCCACTGTCAGGAGATTGAGGGTGTTTGGAAGCGCAATTCCATAGATGGTGTGTGTGTGTGTGTGTGTGTGTGTGTGTGTGTGTGTGTGTGTGTGTGTGTGTGTGTGTGTGTGTGTGTGTGTGTGTGTGTGTGTGTGTGTGTGTGTGCAGATGGATCAATGCCATGACAGATTCCTTTGGATGCTGATTACGTGTGCCGAGAGTGTGTGTGTTACGAATGCGGAGTGTGTGTGGATTGCGTGTGCCGGTGCTGAAGGTCATGGATTTAATCAAGCAACGCGTTGTTCGCCTCGGCACTGCCGTAAATGACCCTTGTCACACACACACAGTCCAACACACACACACACACCAGAGTGACCTGCAGCTCTGGGAATACTAGGAACTGAGCTACATATGCCTCTCAACGCACACAGAAAAAAGGCATTTTAGAATACCTACTCATTCAAGGGTTTTCTTTTATTTTTTGACTATTTTCTACATTGTCGAAAAATAGGGAAGACATCAAAACTATGAAATAACACATATGGAATCATGTGTAACACTTTTGGGGTTTACTACAAGTCTAAATATATTTTCTATTTGAGATTCTTCAAATAGCCACCCTTTGCCATGATGACAGCTTTGCACACTCTTGGCATTCTCTCAACCAGCTTCACCTGGAATGCTTTTCCAACAGGAATTCCCACATATGCTGAGCACTTGTTGGCTGCTTTTCCTTCACTCTGTGGTCCGACTCATCCCAAACCATCTCAATGGGGTTGAGGTTGGCAGATTGTGGAGGCCAGGTCATCTGATGCAGCACTCCATCGCCCTCCTTCTTGGTAAAATACACTGCCTGGAGGTGTTTTGGGTCATTGTCCTGTTGAAAAACAACTTATAGTCCCACTCAGCCCAAACAATGGGATGGCGTATCGCTGCAGAAAGCTGTGGTAGCCATGCTGGTTAAGTGTGCCTTGAATTGTAAATAAATCACAGTGACACCAGCAAAGCACACCCGCAACATCACCCCTTTTCCTCCATGCTTTACGGTGAGAAATACACATGAGCAGATCATCCGTTCACCCACACAAAGACACGGCGGTTGGAACCAAAAATCTCACATTTGACCTCTAGACCAAATGACAGATTTCCACCGGACTAATGGCCATTGCTTGTGTTTCTTGGCCCAAGCAAGTCTCTTCTTATTATTGGTGCCTTTAGTAGTGACCAAGAGTGTGCAAAGCTGTCATCAAGTCAAAGGGTGACTACTTTGAAGAATCCCAAACATAAAATATGTGTTGATCTGTTTAACACTTTTTTGGTTACTACACGATTCCATAAGTGTTATTTCATAGTTTTGATGTCTTCAATATTATTCTGTAATGTAGAAAATAGTAAAACATTAAGAAAAACCCTTGAATGAGTAGGTGTCCTAAAACGTTTGACTGGTAGTGTATATTACATAGTAATATTACATGTATATTACATAGTAATATACAATCACACACACATATACCAAGAAATGGCCTAAATGCCACAATATCCCAAAAATACACATTAACCAGCTGAATAAAACAGGCGAGAGGAAAGGAGAGAGCAGAGGAAAAGACAGAAGAACTAGAGAGAGCAGGAGAAAGAAATAGAGGGGAGAAAGTGGACAAAAAAATAATAGATAGGACACCATGTGCCAGAACTAAATTGTTTAATAAAGGGCCTAAAAAACTACTCATTGTGTATATTTCCTTTCTACACTCTCTTAGTAAATCACTCATCTTCTTTAACTTAGTCGTTCCACTCTTTGGTCTCTCTGACTTTTCCACCTGTATTTAGGAAAATCAGCCATATTTAGGCAAATCATTAATCATAGAGGAGCTAAGTCCCCTAGCACAATCCCCCATGGACGTTAGCACTGTGTGTGTGTGTATTTTTCCGTGTATCAGCGAAGAGGGGAGCAGAGAAGGGACCTTGGCCCATTCTGCTCTGGCAAGTATAAAGCCCAGAGACACACAACCCCACACACACACACACACACACACACACACACACACACACACACACACACACACACATCAGTGCAGAGGACAGTAGTTTCAGTCTACACAGCCGTAGTAGGTTTTGATCAGGCAGCTGTAAGGACGCCCGGCTTGGTGCGAGGCCCCCTGTTTGTCTGTCTGTCTGTCTGTCTGTCTGTCTGTCTGTCTGTCTGTCTGTCTGTCTGTCTGTCTGCCTGCCTGCAACTTCGAGGTCCTTTATGTCCCTGTTCCAGAAGCAGAACTCTCCGGAAAGAAAAGATCCCAGGAGAAAAGCCGCTTTTCCATGCTGCTCTGCAGCCTAGCCAACAGCTGACAGAAGACACACACACACACACACACACACACACACACACACACACACACACACACACACACCTAGCCATGGGAGCCGAGAGCTGACATGGGAGGAAGGAGAGCAAAGGACCCTAGAGAATGTTCTCTCTCTGGCACACACACACACACACACACTCACACACACACACACACACACACACACACACACACACACACACACACACACACACACACACACACACACACACACACACACACACACAAACACACACACGCACACACACACACAGTGTCCATTGAGGATTGTGCCAGTAGACTTTGCTCCCCTATGATTAATGATTTGCCTAAAATACGGGCAAGGTACAGGTGGATAAGCCAGAGACACACTCACAGCAGCTCCCGAGGATCTAAAAACAGAGACACAAGTTTGATTCTCCTGGAACTACAATAAGTTTTTGCTTTTGAACTTGAAATGTAGGCCTGTCTGTTTCTCTCCGTATGGGAAACTGAGGTAAGGTGAGTGGGTTGATACATGCACAGCGTGTGTGTGATTAGTGTGTACGGGGTAATGCTAAAGAGGCGAGTCATCTCAGATCTGTGTGTCTCAGATCCAGTATCTGTAAGAGGCTCGTCTTATTAAATATTCATACAGCGACTGGAGTCTGTGTCCATGACGATCAATAGTTTGATATGATATACTACAGCTACTAAAGACAATTACGCACCCTGTGTGTGTGTGTGTGTGTGTGTGTGTGTGTGTGTGTGTGTGTGTGTGTGTGTGTGTGTGTGTGTGTGTGTGTGTGTGTGTGTGTGTGTGTTCTTAAGGAGATGCAACACTTTTCTTCTGGCCACACCTGTGATGTCAACCGCTAACCGTAAGCTTACCATTACACCTGAAAACAGACCCGTTGTAATGCCACTTTAAGGCAGGTAATCGATCCCACAGTGAATCATTCAGAGATCCAGACGAGAACATTCTTCTCCTGTGGCTCGGAGGAAAGGTCACATCAAACAGCAACCTCTGAATACTACAGACTGTCTGGTGTGTGTGTGTGTGTGTGTGTGTGTGTGTGTGTGTGTGTGTGTGTGTGTGTGTGTGTGTGTGTGTGTGTGTGTGTGTGTGTGTGTGTGTGTGTGTGTGTGTGTGTGTGTGTGTGTGTGTGTGTGTGTGTGTGTGTGTGTGTGTGTGTGAAATGTCTGTATTCTTTTGGAACTTTTATGAGTGTAATGTTAACTGCTATTTTTTAAATTGTTTATTTCACTTTTGTTTGATATCTATTCCACTTGCTTTAGCAATTTAAATATATGTTCCCGTTGCCAACAAAGCCCTTAAATTGCCAGTGACTGGAACGATTTGCAAAAAAAAAAAAAGAAATCGCTGAAGTTGGAGACCCCTCACTAACTTTAAGCATCAGCTATCTGAGCAGCTTACCGATCGCTGCAGCTGTACACAGCCCATCTGTAAATAACCCATCCAACTACCTATTTTCTTTTCTGCTATTTTGCACACCAGTATTTCTACTTGCACATCATCATCTGCACATCTATCACTCCAGTGTTAACTTGCTAAATTGTAATTACTTCACTACTATGGCCTATTTATTGTCTTACCTCCTCACGCCATTTGCACACACTGTATATTTCTGTTGTGTTATTGACTGTACTTTGGTTTATTCCATGTGTAACTCTGTGTTGTTGTTTGTGTCACACTGCTTTGCTTTATCTTGGCCAGTTCACAGTTGTAAATGAGAACTTGTTCTCAACTGGCCTACCTGGTTAAATTAAGGTTAAATAAAATTTAAATAAAATGTAAAAAAAAAAAGAGAGAGAGAGAGAGAGAGAGAGAGAGAGAGAGAGAGAGAGACAGAGACAGAGACAGAGACAGAGACAGAGACAGAGACAGAGACAGAGACAGAGACAGAGAGAGACAGAGACAGAGACAGAGAGAGAGACAGAGACAGAGACAGAGACAGAGACAGAGACAGAGACAGAGAGAGAGACAGAGAGAGACAGAGAGAGACAGAGAGAGACAGAGAGAGAGACAGAGAGAGACAGAGAGAGACAGAGAGAGACAGAGAGAGACAGAGAGAGAGAGAGACAGAGAGAGACAGAGAGAGACAGAGAGAGACAGAGAGAGACAGAGAGAGACAGAGAGAGAGAGAGACAGAGAGAGACAGAGAGAGACAGAGAGAGAGAGAGAGAGCAAGCGAAACAAAAAATAAGGAGAATATTGAGAGAATATACACTACGAGTAAGCTGACAGACTCTAGTGTAATGGTAATGTGGGTATCTGGGTTGACTAACCAGAGCCAGACAACAACAGCCGTGTGTTTATGAACTGCGTTAAACTTGGCCTTTGTAGGTTGGCCAGTCTGACCCCACATCATCACACCACGGTGAACCCCAATCATGTTGGATTCAGAGAGGCTGCTCTCTCATGGAGGCAGTGAGGATACAACACAACAATAAAGCCACCCATCTGCACCCAGTGGACAGAGGACAGATTTCCACCGAATCGGCCGTCAGAACTACGGCACCGCCTCAAGGGGCTTCACGTCTCTCAGCCTCTAATATGTTTCTACCCCTCCTTCCCTTCATTTTCTATGCTTCCGTTTCTCTTCAATGCCAGTTTGTGTGTTTGTATATGCGAGTGTGTGCATTGTGTTGAGTGTGTGTGCATGCCAGGCGTGTGTGTGTTGCGCTCCATGAAGAGAAGTTGTGTAAAAAAAAGCTCTCTGGCCCAGGGGAGATGAGCACCATAATGGTCACCATGGCAACACACTTTCAAGATGGAGCCCCTTTCCTGTCCCCCTAAATACCGCGCAGCTCCCTCGAATTAGATAGCAATGTGTGTGTGTCACTGTGTGTGTTTGTGTGTGTCACTGTGTGTGTGTGTGTGTCACTGTGTGTATGTCTGTGTGTGTATGCACGTCATTGTCTGTGTGTTAAACCCATGTGTGGGCTATCCAGGGACCTGTTCAGGCTTACCCATTTAAAAATTGATACATCAAGCGTCAGTGGAGAAATCTGACAAGATCGGATTCGACAGGTCTAAAAGTGTGTGTGTGTGTGCCTGAAACAAATCTTCAGAGGGTAAACATGCACACTGGTCGTTGGATAAACAACTGTCTTAGGACAGATAGGCCAGGTTATTATGCAGTACAGACATAGGCCAGTTTACTACGCAGTACAATCATAGGCCAGGTATTTACGCAGTACCTACATAGGCCAGGTTATTATGCAGCAGTGACATAGGACAGGCTATTGTGCAGTACCGATATAGGACATGTTATTATTCAGTACAGACATGGGACAGGTTGTTGTGCAGTACAGACATAGGACAGGTTATTATGCAGTACCGACATAGGACAGGTTATTATGCAGTACAGACACAGGACAAGTTATTATGCAGTACTGGCATAGGACAGGTTATTATGCAGTACAGACACAGGACAGGTTATTATGCAGTACAGACATAGGACAGGTTATTATGCAGTACAGACATAGGACAGGTTATCGTGCAGTACAGACATAGGACAGGTTGTTGTGCAGCACAGACATGGGACAGGTTGTTGTGCAGTACAGACATAGGACAGGTTATTATGCAGTACAGACACAGGACAAGTTATTATGCAGCAGTGACATAGGACAGGTTATTGTGCAGTACAGACATAGGACAGGTTATTATGCAGTACTGACATAGGACAGGTTATTATGCAGTACAGACACAGGACAGGTTATTATGCAGTACTGACATAGGACAGGTTATTATGCAGTACAGACACAGGACAGGTTATTATGCAGTACTGACATAGGACAGGTTATTATGCAGTACCGACATAGGACAGGTTATTATGCAGTACAGACACAGGACAAGTTATTATGCAGTACTGACATAGGACAGGTTATTGTGCAGTACAGACATGGGACAGGTTATTATGCAGTACAGACATACAGAGTAGATGACATAGCAAGAATTCCACCAAGGGGCCTCCCGGGTGGCGCAGTGGTTAAGGGCGCTGTACTGCAGCACCAGCTGTACCATCAGAGGCCCTGGTTCGCGCCCAGGCTCTGTCGTAACCGGCCGTGACCAGGAGGTCCGTGGGGCGACGCACAATTGGCCTAGCGTCGTCCGGGTTAGGGAGGGCCTGGCCGGTAGGGATGTCCCTGTCTCATCGCGCACCAGCGACTCCTGTGGCGGGCCGGGTGCTGTGTGCGCTAGCCAAGGTTGCCAGGTGAACGCTGTTTCCTCCGACACATTGGTGCGGCTGGCTTCCGGGTTGGATGGGCGCTGTGTTAAGAAGCAGTGCGGCTTGGTTGGGTTGTGTATCGGAGGACGCATGACCTTCAACCTTCGTCTCTCCCGAGCCCGTACGGGAGTTGTAGTGATGAGACAAGATAGTAGCTACTACAACAATTGGACACCACAAAATTGGGGAGAAAAAGGGGTAAAAAAAAGATAAACAAAAAAGATTTCCACCAAAATCACACTAAATTGCATTCCCACTTCTACTATTATTTGTCTATGTGTGTGCGTGTGTCTGTGTGTGTTGGGTCATTGGTTATTTTATCCTTTTGGGGACCTGAAATTCCCAAAATTCCACACAAGGATAGTAAAACAAGGAACATTCTCCCCTGTGGGGACATTTCCCACGTCCCCATGAGGACAAAGGCTATTTTAAGTTTAGGGGTTAGGTTTACGATTCGGGTTAGGGTTAGAATTAGGGTAAGGGGCTAGTGGTTAGGGTTTAGGGTTAGGAGTTAGGTTTGGGGTTAAGGTTGGGGATATGGTAAGGGTTAGTGTTATGTTTAGGGTTAGGGGCTAGGTTTAGCGTTTGGGTTAAGGTTAGGGATATGGTTAAGGGTTATGGTTATGGTTTACAGGGTTAGGGGTTATGGGAAAATAAGATTTTTGAATATAAATCAATTGTAGGTCCCCACAAAGATAGAAGATCATAACGTGTGTGTGAGGCGTGGTTGATAAGTAAGTATATGTCTTTCTGTCTGGGTGGAACAGAGTCATCAGCACGATGAGTCACTCCACCCTGAGCCTCTCGCTCTCCACCCTAATCTTTAATCCCTAATCTGAGGAGTTAGAATCCTAATAACCAACCCACCGTGTCTAATCCTCCCAAATACACTCTCACCCCTCTTCCCTCCACCCTCTGTCCCGGGCCCAGCACAGTGGACCAGAACAAGTGTGTGTCTGTGTGGGCATGTGTGAAAGAGAGAGTAAGAGAGACAGAAAAGAAAAGAGCGAGAATTTGAGAGGAAAGGGGCAAAATAGTGTCAGGAAGAAAGCGAGTGCAAAAAGGTTTTGGCATTTGTTGACACCCAGAGGGACTCCTAAATCAAGAGATTGTTATAGTCTTTAGTCAGAGCTGAGGGAGACAGATGGATAAAACCAGACTGACCTTTAACCTTTCACCCATGAGGTCAAACTTGAGCCTTTCTGATACACACAAACACCAACATGCAGACGTCTAGTTTTTTGACGACATACACAAGGCAGTAACACATGCAGACTGACACGGTCTGTCAAATCCAAAAGTATGTGAAACACACGAGCACACTCCAATCCCTGCTCTGATTTGCTCTCAGTCCCCTGGATGCTGTCCAATTACAGGGACTGGTCAAGGGGAACTTTGAAGCTCAGAACCAGTCATACACACAAGCCCGCAAACATGCACACACACGGACGTATGCAGGCCCGTAAGAACACGCACACGCACGCACAAAAGCAAGCACACACACACACACACACACACACACACACACACACACACACACACACACACACACACACACACACACACACACACAGCCTTCAGGGTTGATCTACGAAATTGTGTGTGATAACCTTCAGGGTTAATCTATGGAATTGTGTGTGTGTGTGTGTGTGTCTCATTTCCCATTGGGTGTCATACTTTGACCCTGACCTTTGCCAGAGCTCCTGCACAAATATTTATTTTATTTCGCAGTGACAGGGGCACCAGCACGAACACACACACACACACACACACACACACACAAACAACAACAACAAAAAGAGAGCAAAAGAGCAAGTGAGTGAGAGAAAGAAATAACATGTGGAGTGAAGAGAAGGAAATTAAGTGCAATTAAAAACAAACACACTTACACACACAGATACATAAAAACACCCACTCACTTACCGAGGGGTAACCTTAGCTGATCACAGACTCATTTCATGCATTCCCACTGAGGCTATTATCAGCCAGTCTAAAAACAGATTCAATTGATAGCAGGTGTGTGTGTATATGTGTGTGTGTGTATGTGTGTCTATGTGTGTGTGTGCCTGTGTGTGTGTGTGTGTGTGTGTGTGTGTGTGTGTGCGTGCGTGCGTGTGTGTGTGTGTGTGTGTGTGTGTGTGTGTGTGTGTGTGTGTGTGTGTGTGTGTGTGTGTGTGTGTGTGTGTGTGTGTGTGTGTGTGTGTGTACGACACAGACAGGAAGAGAAAGCGTGAACGAGAGGGAAAGGGAGAGCGGTTGACAGGGAAAGAGCAAGTGAGCTAAAGAAAAGAGAGAGAGAGAGAGAAAGTGAGGGATAGAGAGAGACAGAGGTGAAGATTAGGAGAGGAGGTTTGCTGCGTAGTCCCTCTCTCTCACCACGTGAGATAGACTACGGTAAATATTTTACGACGCCGTCACTCTCACAAAAACACACACACACACTGAGCAAACTTTCCCTCATCGCCCAGTCCCACGGTCGAGAGAGGAAGAGAGCGAGTGGAGGGTGAGTCTTCATCGCCCTCTCCTCTCCTCCTCCATGTTATTTTCAGTTCATCACTCTCAATAATTCATTTCCTCGGGCAGGGGGGGGGGGGAGTAGAGCCTCGTGCCTCTCTCCGCTACCGCGTCTGTCACTAGCCTCACCTCAGGAAGAGAGGGATGTAGGGAGAGGAAAAGAGAGCGAGAGAGACCTTCTTCCTCTGACTGTTACGTGTCGTAGTAAAGTCTGCCTGCCAACTGGTCCAGCAGAGGGACGAAACAGACGGGGCGAAGGTAGTAGTGTCTCTACTACGTCGCAGTCTAAATAAGCTGTATGGGATGAAGACGCCCCTCTGTGACATCTCTGAGAATTCCTTTTCACAGCTCGCTGTGAATTGCTCTTTGATAGATCCTGCACACACACACACACACACACACACACACACACACACACACACACACACACACACACACACACACACACACACACACACACACACACACACACACACACACACACACACACACACACACACACACACACACACACACACCATATTGGCTGAATAGAAATCCAGGTGTTTGTGCATGTGTTCTGGTCATCCATTCATTCTAACCTCTGAAAGATAACAGAATGTATATATTTTGCTAAGGTCAAGTGCGCGACAGACAATACGGTTCCCCCTACACACCTTCACCACCCGGAAGGAAGTCAAGTGTGTCACAAAGAAATGTGTCTCTCTCTTTGACAAAAGGTCCGGAACCTCGCGTGCCTGTTGGATTAAAGACAGAGCGTAGACATAAGTGTCCTCCTCTGTCCGCTACACAAACTTAACTTCCCCTTTTCTCTTCTGTCTTTGTGAACAACATACATTTAACATATATAACATAAACATAAAATACCCCCCCCAGTAACTGAAGTACCACTGTTCCTATGCTCCAACACTCCTGTTCCAACAAAACCATTTCCCAGGGATCCTGAACACTAACAGACCATTTGTTACAGACTCTTCTGTCTATATAGCTGAGTGAGTCGTTTTCTCTGCAGTTAGAGCCATTGCAAGGGTTACAAGGGAGACTGTGGGTCCTATTCAATCTAAAGTCTAAAGTCACTGGATCTCCAGGATAGACTAACACCAGTCCCCCTGGCCCAGTGCACATCTGGAACCCATCCACCTCTGGGCTGGAGTGTGTGTGTGTGTGTGTGTGTGTGTGTGTGTGTGTGTGTGTGTGTGTGTGTGTGTGTGTGTGTGTGTGTGTGTGTGTGTGTGTGTGTGTGTGTGTGTGTGTGTGTGTGTGTGTGTGTGTGTGAGAAGGGTGGAGGGTTAATCACTCCCTTCCCGAGTCTCGGTTTCCTCTCCAGGAGACTCACCGGCTGCCCGCACGCTCCCTCTGTCGTTCTGACGCCCGAATCTCACTCTCACACTCACACACACACACACACACACACACACACAAATGCGTGCACACCTTGCTCCCCCCCTGAAGCCGACTGTGTAATGTGTACTTGCTGTGGGCCAGGAATGTGATGATTATTCCACAAAGGCTGAACCGTAGAATCGCTGTGTTTCTCAATGGAACACAGAATGTGCCCAATTAACATCAAATATGCTCCAAGTCCCAGGATAGTTTCTCTCTCTCCTCCTCTCCCTCGCTCTCTGTCGCTCCCTCTCCCTCTCTCTACTCCTTTCCCTTGCACTCTGTCGCTCACTCTCTCTCTCTTTCTCTCTCTCCTCCTCTCCCTCGCTCTCTGTCGCTCCCTCTCCCCCTCTCTCCTCCTTTCCCCACTCTCTGTTGCTCCCTCTCCCTCTCTCTCCTCCTCTCCCTCGCTCTCTGTCGCTCCCTCTCTCTCCTCCTTTCCCTTGCACTCTGTCGCTCACTCTCTCTCTCTCCCTCTCTCTCTTTTTCTCTCTCTCTCTCTCTCTCATTCTCTCTCTCTCATTCTCTCTCTCTCTAATACTCTCTCTCTCTCGCTCTCTCTCTCTCTCCCCCCCTCTCTCCCCCTCTCCTCCCCTGTAGGCAATAGAGGTTCTATATTAGGATGTGAGGAGTTTTTACAGCGTTCACTGCTCTCTCACTAAAGTCCTTGGCCTGCTTTTCTCTACAAAGTCTTTCTAGCAGCTTCTACCTCACCGGGGGTCAGCCATTTTATATAGGAGAGATGAGGAAGGAGGAGAGAGGGGAGAGGAAGGGAGGATGAAGAGAGAGCAGAGGAAGGGAGGATGGAGAGAGAGGAGAGGAAGGGACACTGACACTGACACAGACACACACACACACATACACACACACACACACACACACACACACATACACACACACATACACACACATACACACACACACATACACACACACACACACACACACACACACACAAAGAGAGGTAGAGATAGAGTGGTAAATTGATGTTCAAGGGGATTTTGTTCAATATAATATACGTCTATATATTTGTATATTTTCTCCAATGGTAAAATCTGGGCCAAGGTAAAACCTCCCTGCTGCTCAACACTTCAACAGCTTACAGCAGCAACAGCAACCCTACCCACCCACCCACCACAGACACACACACACCATGATTTCTAAGTCCTTCTATATCTGACCGACCTGAGAGCAGGAGAGTTGGCGAGGGGTGGGGGGGTGGGGGTTTGGGGAGGGGGGGGTTAAAGGTTTAGGGATGAAAGAGATCTTGACGTTCAAAGGTCTCTCAGATGAACACAAAAGTGCTCAGGCGGGCTTTACCGAATAGCCGGCACGGCCACACGCGCACAGACATTTGCGCACACACACACACATGCACACACACACATTCCTTCCGCTAGTAAAGGGTAGGAGGGAGACGTAGCGCTGGGTTAGACAGGTAGTAAAACCAGACATGATTTCCCTGGTCCCTGTAGAGCTTTAAAGATCACATGCTGAGCTGTGTCTAAATGAGCCCAATGTCTTTCACAGGTCTCTAGATAAACCTTGTTCCGACATCTGTTTTCTACACCAATCCTTTCATTACCTCACAAAAGGGAAAACAATCCTCTTATGAGATATAAAGAGAGAGAATGTGTGTTTGTGTGTGTGTGTGTGTGTGTGTGTGTGTGTGTGTGTGTGTGTGTGTGTGTGTGTGTGTGTGTGTGTGTGTGTGTGTGTGTGTGTGTGTGTGTGTGTGTGTGTGTGTGTGTGTGTGTGTGTGTGTGTGTGTCAGTGTCAGTGTCAGTGTCTGTGTGCGTGCATGCGTGGATGTGTTCAACCAGAAGTCCCCAAAAGAATAGTAAACAAACAAAGATTTTGTTGGTCCCCACAGGATCAAATGCTATGTCTAGGGGGTTTAGTGTTAAGGTTAGAATTAGTGTTAGGTTAAAATTACATTAAGGGTTAGTTTTAGGGTTATGAGCTAGGGTTAGTTTTAGTGTTAGGAGCTAGGGTTAGGTGCTAGGGCTAGTTTTAGTGTTCGGGAGATAGGGCTAGTTTTAGTGTTAGGAGCTAGGGTTAGGAGCTAGGGCTAGTTTTAGTGTTCGGAGCTAGGGTTAGTTTTAGTGTTAGGAGCTAGGGTTAGTTTTAGTGTTAGGAGCTAGGGCTAGTTTTAGTGTTAGGAGCTAGGGCTAGTTTTAGTGTTCGGAGCTAGGGTTAGTTTTAGTGTTAGGAGCTAGGGTTAATTTTAGTGTTAGGAGCTAGGGTTAGTTTTAGTGTTAGGAGCTAGGGTAAGTTTTAGTGTTAGGAGATAGGGTTAGTTTTAGGGTTAGGGGCTAGGGTTAGTTTTAGTGTTAGGAGCTAGGGTTAGTTTTAGGGTTAGGAGCTAGGGCTAGTTTTAGTGTTAGGAGTTAGGGCTAGTTTTAGGGTTAGGAGCTAGGGTTAGTTTTAGTGTTAGGATCTAGGATTAGTTTTAGTGTTAGGAGCTAGGGTTAGTTTTAGTGTGAGGAGCTAGGGTTAGTTTTAGGGTTAAGAGCTAGTGTTAGGAGCAAGGGTTACTTTTTGTGATAGGAGCTTGGGTTATTTTTAGGGTTAGGAGCTAGGGTTATTTTTAAGGTTAGGAGCTAGGGTTAGTTTTATGGTTTGGAGCTGGGATTAGGAGCTAGGGCACGTTTTAGGGTTAGGAGCTAAGGTTAGTTTTAGTTTTAGGATCTAGAGTTAGTTTTAGTGTTAGAGGCTAGGGTTAGTTTTAGGGTTAGGAGCTAGAGTTAGTTTTAGTGTAAGGAGCTAGGGTTAGTTTTAGGGTTAGGAGCTAGGGCTAGTTTTAGTGTTAGGAGCTAGGGCTAGTTTTAGGGTTAGGAGCTAGGGTTAGTTTTAGTGTTAGGATCTAGGGTTAGTTTTAGTGTTAGGATCTAGGGTTAGTTTTAGTGTTAGGAGCTAGGGCTAGTTTTAGTGTTAGGAGCTAGGGCAAGTTTTAGGGTTAGGAGCTAGGGCTAGTTTTGGTGTTCGGAGCTAGGGTTAGTTTTAGTGTTAGGAGCTAGGGTTAGTTTTAGTGTTAGGAGCTAGGGTAAGTTTTAGTGTTAGGAGATAGGGTTAGTTTTAGGGTTAGGGGCTAGGGTTAGTTTTAGTGTTAGGAGCTAGGGTTAGTTTTAGGGTTAGGAGCTAGGGCTAGTTTTAGTGTTAGGAGTTAGGGCTAGTTTTAGGGTTAGGAGCTAGGGTTAGTTTTAGTGTTAGGATCTAGGATTAGTTTTAGTGTTAGGAGCTAGGGTTAGTTTTAGTGTGAGGAGCTAGGGTTAGTTTTAGGGTTAGGAGCTAGGGTTAGGAGCAAGGGTTACTTTTTGTGATAGGAGCTTGGGTTATTTTTAGGGTTAGGAGCTAGGGTTATTTTTAGGGTTAGGAGCTAGGGTTAGTTTTATGGTTTGGAGCTGGGATTAGGAGCTAGGGCAAGTTTTAGGGTTAGGAGCTAAGGTTAGTTTTAGTTTTAGGATCTAGGGTTAGTTTTAGTGTTAGAAGCTAGGGTTAGTTTTAGGGTTAGGAGCTAGGGCAAGTTTTAGGGTTAGGAGCTAGGGTTAGTTTTAGGGTTAGGAGCTAGGGCTAGTTTTAGTGTTAGGAGCTAGGGTTAGGAGCAAGGGTTACTTTTTGTGATAGGAGCTAGGGTTATTTTTAGGGTTAGGAGCAAGGGTTAGTTTTATGGTTAGGAGCTGGGGTTAGGAGCAAGGGTTACTTTTAGTGTTAGAAGCTAGGGTTAGTTTTAGGGTTAGGAGCTAGGGTTAATTTTAGTGTTAGGAGCTAGGGTTAGTTTTAGGGTTAGGAGCTAGGGCTAGTTTTAGTGTTAGGAGCTAGGGCAAGTTTTAGGGTTAGGAGCTAGGGTTAGTTATAGTGTTAGGAGCTAGGGCAAGTTTTAGGGTTAGGAGCTAAGGTTAGTTTTAGTTTTAGGATCTAGGGTTAGTTTTAGTGTTAGGAGCTAGGGCTAGTTTTAGGGTTAGGTGCTAGGGATAGTTTTAGTGTTAGGAGCAAGGGTTAGTTTTAGGGTTAGGAGCTAGGGCTAGTTTTAGTGTTAGGAGCTAGGGCAAGTTTTAGGGGTTAGGAGCTAGGGTAAGTTTTAGTTTTAGGATCTAGGGTTAGTAATAGGGTTAGGATCAAGGGTTAGTAATAGGGTTAGGAGCTAGGGTTAGTTTTAGTGTTAGGAGCTAGGGCTAGTTTTAGGGTTAGGAGCTAGGGTTAGTAAAAGGGTTAGGAGCTAGGGTTAGTTTTAGTGTTAGGATCTAGGGTTAGTAAAAGGGTTAAGAGCTAGGCTAGTTTTAGGGTTAGGAGCTAGGGCTGGTTTTAGGGTTAGGAGCTAGGGTTAGGAGCAAGGGTTACTTTTTGTGATAGGAGCTTGGGTTATTTTTAAAGTTAGGAGCTAGGGTTAGTTTTAGGGTTAGGAGCTAGGGTTAGGAGCAAGGGTTACTTTTTGTGATAGGAGCTAGGGTTAGTTTTAGGGTTAGGAGCTAGGGTTGGTTTTGGTGTTAGGAGCTAGGGTTAGTTTTAGGGTTAGGAGCTAGGGCTAGTTTTAGAGTTAGGAGCTAGGGCAAGTTTTAGGGTTAGGAGCTAAGGTTAGTTTTAGTTTTAGGATCTAGGGTTAGTTTTAGTGTTAGTAGCTAGGGCTAGTTTTAGGGTTAGGAGCTAGGGTTAGTTTTAGTGTTAGGAGCTAGGGTTAGTTTTAGGGTTAGGAGCTAGGGCTAGTTTTAGTGTTAGGATCTAGGGCTAGTTTTAGGGTTAGGAGCTAGGGTTAGTTTTAGTGTTAGGATCTAGGGTTAGTTTTAGTGTTAGGAGCTAGGGCTAGTTTTAGGGTTAGGAGCTAGGGTTAGTTTTAGTGTTAGGAGCTAGGGTAAGTTTTAGTGTTAGGAGCTAGGGTTAGTAATAGGGTTAGGATCAAGGGTTAGTAATAGGGTTAGGAGCTACGGTTAGTTTTAGTGTTAGGAGCTAGGGCTATTTTTAGGGTTAGGAGCTAGGGTTAGTAAAAGGTTTAGGAGCTAGGGTTAGTTTTAGTGTTAGGATCTAGGGTTAGTAAAAGGGTTAAGAGCTAGTCTAGTTTTAGGGTTAGGAGCTAGGGCTAGTTTTAGGGTTAGGAGCTAGGGCTAGTTTTAGGGATAGGAGCGAGGGCTTGTTTTAGGGTTAGTTTTAGTGTTAGGATCCAGGGTTTGTAAAAGGGTTAAGAGCTAGGGCTAGTTTTAGGGTTCGGAGCTAGGGCTAGTTTTAGGGTTAGGAACTAGGGTTAGGAGCAAGCGTTAGTTTTAGTGTTAGGAGCTAGGGTTAGTTTTAGGGTTAGGAGCTAGGGCTAGTTTTAGTGTTAGGAGCTAGGGCTAGTTTTAGGGTTAGGAGCTAGGGTTAGTTTTAGGGTTAGGAGCTAGGGTTAGTTTTAGGGTTAGGAGCTAGGGTTAGGAGCAAGGGTTACTTTTAGTGTTAGAAGCTAGGGTTAGTTTTAGGGTTAGGAGCTAGGGTTGGTTTTAGTGTTAGGAGCTAGGGTTAGTTTTAGGGTTAGGAGCTAGGGCTAGTTTTAGAGTTAGGAGCTAGGGCAAGTTTTAGGGTTAGGAGCTAAGGTTAGTTTTAGTTTTAGGATCTAGGGTTAGTTTTAGTGTTAGGAGCTAGGGCTAGTTTTAGGGTTAGGAGCTAGGGTTAGTTTTAGTGTTAGGAGCTAGGGTTAGTTTTAGGGTTAGGAGCTAGGGCTAGTTTTAGTGTTAGGATCTAGGGCTAGTTTTAGGGTTAGGAGCTAGGGTTAGTTTTAGTGTTAGGATCTAGGGTAAGTTTTAGTGTTAGGAGCTAGGGCTAGTTTTAGGGTTAGGAGCTAGGGTTAGTAAAAGGTTTAGGAGCTAGGGTTAGTTTTAGTGTTAGGATCTAGGGTTAGTAAAAGGGTTAAGAGCTAGTCTAGTTTTAGGGTTAGGAGCTAGGGCTAGTTTTAGGGTTAGGAGCTAGGGCTAGTTTTAGGGATAGGAGCGAGGGCTTGTTTTAGGGTTAGTTTTAGTGTTAGGATCCAGGGTTTGTAAAAGGGTTAAGAGCTAGGGCTAGTTTTAGGGTTCGGAGCTAGGGCTAGTTTTAGGGTTAGGAACTAGGGTTAGGAGCAAGCGTTAGTTTTAGTGTTAGGAGCTAGGGTTAGTTTTAGGGTTAGGAGCTAGGGCTAGTTTTAGTGTTAGGAGCTAGGGCTAGTTTTAGGGTTAGGAGCTAGGGCTCGTTTTAGTGTTAGGATCTAGGGTTAGTAATAGGGTTAGGATCTATTTTTAGGATCTAGGGTTGGAGCTAGGGTTAGTTAGCAAGGGTTACTTTTAGTTTTAGGAGCTAGGGTTAGTTTTAGGGTTAGGAGCTAGGGTTAGTTTTAGTGTTAGGATCTAGGGTTAGTAATAGGGTTAGGATCTAGGGTTAGTAATAGGGTTAGGAGCTAGGGTTAGGAGCAAGGGTTACTTTTAGTGTTAGGAGCTAGGGTTAGTGTTAGTGTTAGGAGCTAGGGTTAGTTTTAGTGTTAGGAGCTTGGTTTAGTTTTAGGGTTAGGAGCTAGGGTTAGTTTTAGTGTTAGGATCTAGGGTTAGTTTTAGTGTTAGGAGCTAGGGTTAGGAGCTAGGGTTAGGAGCAAGGGTTACTTTTTGTGATAGGAGCTAGGGTTATTTTTAGGTTAGGAGCTGGGTTATTTTTAGGGTTAGGAGCTAGGGTTAGTTTTAGGTTAGGAGCTGGGGTTAGGAGCAAGGGTTACTTTTAGTGTTAGGGGCTAGGGTTAGTTTTAGTGTTAGAAGCTAGGGTTAGTTTTAGGGTTAGGAGCTAGGGTTATTTTTAGGGTTAGGAGCTAGGGTTAGTTTTAGGGTTAGGAGCAAGGGTTACTTTTTGTGATAGGAGCTTGGGTTATTTTTAGGGTTAGGAGCTAGGGTTAGTTTTATGGTTAGGAGCTGGGGTTAGGAGCAAGGGTTACTTTTAGTGTTAGAAGCTAGGGTTAGTTTTAGGGTTAGGAGCTAGGGTTGGTTTTAGTGTTAGGAGCTAGGGTTAGTTTTAGGGTTAGGAGCTAGGGCTAGTTTTAGTGTTAGGAGCTAGGGCAAGTTTTAGGGTTAGGAGCTAGGGTTAGTTTTAGTGTTAGGAGCTAGGGTTAGTTTTAGGGTTAGGAGCTAGGGCTAGTTTTAGTGTTAGGAGCTAGGGCTAGTTTTAGGGTTAGGAGCTAGGGTTAGTTTTAGTGTTAGGATCTAGGGTTAGTTTTAGTGTTAGGAGCTAGGGTTAGTTTTAGTGTTAGGAGCTAGGGTTAGTTTTAGGGTTAGGAGCTAGGGTTAGTTTTAGTGTTAGGATCTAGGGTTAGTAAAAGGGTTAAGAGCTAGGCTAGTTTTGGGGTTAGGAGCTAGGGCTAGTTTTAGGGTTAGGAGCTAGGGATAGTTTTAGGGATAGGAGCGAGGGCTTGTTTTAGGGTTAGTTTTAGTGTTAGGATCCAGGGTTTGTAAAAGGGTTAAGAGCTAGGGCTAGTTTTAGGGTTCGGAGCTAGGGCTAGTTTTAGGGTTAGGAACTAGGGTTAGGAGCAAGCGTTAGTTTTAGTGTTAGGAGCTAGGGTTAGTTTTAGGGTTAGGAGCTAGGGCTAGTTTTAGTGTTAGGAGCTAGGGCTAGTTTTAGGGTTAGGAGCTAGGGCTCGTTTTAGTGTTAGGATCTAGGGTTAGTAATAGGGTTAGGATCTATTTTTAGGATCTAGGGTTGGAGCTAGGGTTAGTTAGCAAGGGTTACTTTTAGTTTTAGGAGCTAGGGTTAGTTTTAGGGTTAGGAGCTAGGGTTAGTTTTAGTGTTAGGATCTAGGGTTAGTAATAGGGTTAGGATCTAGGGTTAGTAATAGGGTTAGGAGCTAGGGTTAGGAGCAAGGGTTACTTTTAGTGTTAGGAGCTAGGGTTAGTGTTAGTGTTAGGAGCTAGGGTTAGTTTTAGTGTTAGGAGCTTGGTTTAGTTTTAGGGTTAGGAGCTAGGGTTAGTTTTAGTGTTAGGATCTAGGGTTAGTTTTAGTGTTAGGAGCTAGGGTTAGGAGCTAGGGTTAGGAGCAAGGGTTACTTTTTGTGATAGGAGCTAGGGTTATTTTTAGTGTTAGGAGCTGGGTTATTTTTAGGGTTAGGAGCTAGGGTTAGTTTTATGGTTAGGAGCTGGGGTTAGGAGCAAGGGTTACTTTTAGTGTTAGGGGCTAGGGTTAGTTTTAGTGTTAGAAGCTAGGGTTAGTTTTAGGGTTAGGAGCTAGGGTTATTTTTAGGGTTAGGAGCTAGGGTTAGTTTTAGGGTTAGGAGCAAGGGTTACTTTTTGTGATAGGAGCTTGGGTTATTTTTAGGGTTAGGAGCTAGGGTTAGTTTTAGGGTTAGGAGCTAGGGTTAGGAGCAAGGGTTACTTTTTGTGATAGGAGCTAGGGTTATTTTTAGGGTTAGGAGCAAGGGTTAGTTTTATGGTTAGGAGCTGGGGTTAGGAGCAAGGGTTACTTTTAGTGTTAGAAGCTAGGGTTAGTTTTAGGGTTAGGAGCTAGGGTTGGTTTTAGTGTTAGGAGCTAGGGTTAGTTTTAGGGTTAGGAGCTAGGGCTAGTTTTAGTGTTAGGAGCTAGGGCAAGTTTTAGGGTTAGGAGCTAGGGTTAGTTTTAGTGTTAGGAGCTAGGGTTAGTTTTAGGGTTAGGAGCTAGGGCTAGTTTTAGTGTTAGGAGCTAGGGCTAGTTTTAGGGTTAGGAGCTAGGGTTAGTTTTAGTGTTAGGATCTAGGGTTAGTTTTAGTGTTAGGAGCTAGGGTTAGTTTTAGTGTTAGGAGCTAGGGTTAGTTTTAGGGTTAGGAGCTAGGGTTAGTTTTAGTGTTAGGATCTAGGGTTAGTAAAAGGGTTAAGAGCTAGGCTAGTTTTGGGGTTAGGAGCTAGGGCTAGTTTTAGGGTTAGGAGCTAGGGATAGTTTTAGGGATAGGAGCGAGGGCTTGTTTTAGGGTTAGTTTTAGTGTTAGGATCCAGGGTTTGTAAAAGGGTTAAGAGCTAGGGCTAGTTTTAGGGTTCGGAGCTAGGGCTAGTTTTAGGGTTAGGAACTAGGGTTAGGAGCAAGCGTTAGTTTTAGTGTTAGGAGCTAGGGTTAGTTTTAGGGTTAGGAGCTAGGGCTAGTTTTAGTTTTAGGAGCTAGGGCTAGTTTTAGGGTTAGGAGCTAGGGCTCGTTTTAGTGTTAGGATCTAGGGTTAGTAATAGGGTTAGGATCTAGGGTTAGTAATAGGGTTAGGAGCTAGGGTTAGTTAGCAAGGGTAACTTTTAGTGTTAGGAGCTAGGGTTAGTTTTAGGGTTAGGAGCTAGGGTTAGTTTTAGTGTTAGGATCTAGGGTTAGTAATAGGGTTAGGATCTAGGGTTAGTAATAGGGTTAGGAGCTAGGGTTAGGAGCAAGGGTTAGTGTTAGTGTTAGGAGCTAGGGTTAGTTTTAGTGTTAGGAGCTTGGGTTAGTTTTAGGGTTCGGAGCTTGGGTTAGTTTTAGTGTTAGGATCTAGGGTTAGTTTTAGTGTTAGGAGCTAGGGTTAGTTTTAATGTTAGGAGCTAGGGTTAGTTTTAGTGTTAGGAGCTAGGGTTAGCTTTAGGGTTAGGAGCTAGGGTTAGGAGCAAGGGTTACTTTTTGTGATAGGAGCTAGGGTTATTTTTAGGGTTAGGAGCTGGGTTATTTTTAGGGTTAGGAGCTAGGGTTAGTTTTATGGTTAGGAGCTGGGGTTAGTTTTAGTGTTAGAAGCTAGGGCAAGTTTTAGGGTTAGGAGCTAAGGTTAGTTTTAGTTTTAGGAGCTAGGGTTAGTTTTAGGGATAGGAGCGAGGGCTTGTTTTAGGGTTAGTTTTAGTGTTAGGATCCAGGGTTTGTAAAAGGGTTAAGAGCTAGGGCTAGTTTTAGGGTTCGGAGCTAGGGCCAGTTTTAGGGTTAGGAACTAGGGTTAGGAGCAAGCGTTAGTTTTAGTGTTAGGAGCTAGGGTTAGTTTTAGTGTTAGGAGCTAGGGCTAGTTTTAGTGTTAGTAGCTAGGGCTAGTTTTAGGGTTAGGAGCAAGGGCTCGTTTTAGTGTTAGGATCTAGGGTTAGTAATAGGGTTAGGATCTAGGGTTAGTAATAGGGTTAGGATCTAGGGTTAGTTTTAGTGTTAGAAGCTAGGGTTAGTTTTAGTGTTAGGAGCTAGGGCAAGTTTTAGGGTTAGGACCTAAGGTTAGTTTTAGTTTTAGGATCTAGGGTTAGTTTTAGTGTTAGGAGCTAGGGCTAGTTTTAGGGTTAGGAGCTAGGGTTAGTTTTAGTGTTAGGAGCTAGGGTTAGTTTTAGGGTTAGGAGCTAGGGCTACTTTTAGTGTTAGGAGCTAGGGCTAGTTTTAGGGTTAGGATCTAGGGTTAGTTTTAATGTTAGGAGCTAGGGCTAGTTTAAGGGTTAGGAGCTTGGGCTACTTTTAGTGTTAGGAGCTAGGGATAGTTTTAGGGATAGGAGCTAGGGTTAGTTTTAGTGTTAGGATCTAGGGTTAGTTTTAGTGTTAGGAGCTAGGGCTAGTTTTAGGGTTAGGAGCTAGGGTTGGTTTTAGTGTTAGGAGCTAGGGTTAGTTTTAGTGTTAGGAGCTAGGGTTAGTTTTAGTGTTAGGATCTAGGGTTAGTAATAGGGTTAGGAGCTAGGCTAGTTTTAGGGTTAGGAGATAGGGTTAGTTTTAGTGTTAGGAGCTAGGGTTGGTTTTAGTGTTAGGAGCTAGGGTTAGTAATAGGGTTAGGATCTAGGGTTAGTTTTAGTGTTAGGAGCTAGGGCTAGTTTTAGGGTTAGGAGCTCGTATTAGTTTTAGGGTTATGAGCTAGGGTTAGTTTTATTGTTAGGATCTAGGGTTAGTAAAAGGTTAAGAGCTAGGCTAGTTTTAGGGTTAGGAGCTAGGGCTAGTTTTAGGGTTAGGAGCTAGGGCTAGTTTTAGGGTTAGGAGCGAGGGCTTGTTTTAGGGTTAGTTTTATTGTTAGGATCTAGGGTTAGTAAAAGGGTTAAGAGCTAGGGCTAGTTTTAGGGTTTGGAGCTAGGGCTAGTTTTAGGGTTAGGAACTAGGGTTAGGAGCAAGGGTTAGTTTTAGTGTTAGGAGCTAGGGTTAGTTTTAGTGTTAGGAGCTAGGGTTAGTTTTAGTGTTAGGAGCTAGGGCTACTTTTAGTGTTAGGAGCTAGGGCTAGTTTTAGGGTTAGGAGCTAGGGTTAGTTTTAGTGTTAGGATCTAGGGTTAGTTTTAATGTTAGGAGCTAGGGCTAGTTTTAGGGTTAGGAGCTAGGGCTACTTTTAGTGTTAGGAGCTAGGGATAGTTTTAGGGATAGGAGCTAGGGTTAGTTTTAGTGTTAGGATCTAGGGTTAGTTTTAGTGTTAGGAGCTAGGGCTAGTTTTAGGGTTAGGAGCTAGGGTTGGTTTTAGTGTTAGGAGCTAGGGTTAGTTTTAGTGTTAGGAGCTAGGGTTAGTTTTAGTGTTAGGAGCTAGGGCTAGTTTTAGGGTTAGGAGCTCGTATTAGTTTTAGGGTTATGAGCTAGGGTTAGTTTTAGTGTTAGGATCTAGGATTAGTAAAAGGTTAAGAGCTAGGCTAGTTTTAGGGTTAGGTGCTAGGGCTAGTTTTAGGGTTAGGAGCTAAGGCTAGTTTTAGGGTTAGGAGCGAGGGCTAGTTTTAGGGTTAGGAACTAGGGTTAGGAGAAAGGGTTAGTTTTAGTGTTAGGAGCTAGGGTTAGTTTTAGTGTTAGGAGCTAGGGCTAGTTTTAGGGTTAGGAGCTAGGGCTCGTTTTAGTGTTAGGATCTAGGGTTAGTAATAGGGTTAGGATCTAGGGTTAGTAATAGGGTTAGGAGCTAGGGTTAAGAACAATGGTTACTTTTAGTGTTAGGAGCTAGGGTTAGTTTTAGGGTTAGGAGCTAGGGTTAGTTTTAGTGTTAGGAGCTAGGGTTAGTAATAGGGTTAGGATCTAAGGTCAGTAATAGGGTTAGGAGCTAGGGTTAGGAGCAAGGGTTACTTTTAGGGTTCGGAGCTTGGGTTAGTTTTAGGGTTAGGAGGTAGGGTTAGTTTTAGTGTTAGGATCTAGGGTTAGTAATAGGCTTAGGAGCTAGGGTTAGGTTTAGGGTTAGGATCTAGGGTTAGTAATAGGCTTAGGAGCTAGGGTTAGGTTTAGGGTTAGGGTTAAGCTTAGGTTTTTGGTTAGGTTGTTAGGTTATGGTTAGGTTTAGGGAAAGAGTACGGGTTAGGGTTAAGGTTTTGAGTTAGGGGTTAGATGAAAACATGATTTTGAATGGGACTGAATTGTGTGTCCCCACAAGGCTCGCTGTTCAAGTGTGTGTGTGTGTGTGTGTGTGTGTGTGTGTGTGTGTGTGTGTGTGTGTGTGTGTGTGTGTGTGTGTGTGTGTGTGTGTGTGTGTGTGTGTGTGTGCGTGTGTGTGTGCGTGCATGCGGGCAAGCGATCTTTCATTATTTCACAAAGGCAGTATTCTCAGATGTGATATAAAGTGAGACTGGATAAAAGGCAACAGTGAGATGAAGTTATTCCTGTGTTATTGAGCCCAGGTTTGATTGAATGATTGAATGAACATCTGACAAGGAGACATTTGACTGAGTTCCAATTGCCTTTGTTAAGAAAGCACGGAAGGGAAGAACCAGCCTCTGTTGCGGATCGGGCTGGGGTTTGAATCAAAAAGTAATCCCCTTCCCTCTTCCCCCGTTCACTCCACCTGATGGATCTGAGAGAACTAGGCTTATTGTGTTGACCTATCTTATACACAGTTCTACTCTAACGTTTGTCTCAGCGACGAACACGCACAAAGCCAACATGTCCCAATCGCCGTGCTTACGTGATCTGTTTACCAGAAGCAGGTCTGTAAAAGCAGGTCTGATTCCATGAACCCATTTAGAGACTTATTTAGTACTCGTAGAACGTATCCCTTTAAGCCAGCTCTTAGCATTTAAGTCGTACTCTCAGTCAGTGACAGAGAAGGAATGAAGGACAGACAGGCAGAGAGCTATGGACTTCAACATCACCCTGACCTACATTCTCCTTTCCCACCGTCAATCACTACGGCGACAGAGAGAAGGAGGGATGTGAGAGAGGTTGAGGGGAGGGAAAGGAGACAGAGAACGAGTGAGGGAGAAAGAGAGGGAGAAGAGAGACGTGCTAGAGAGATGGGCAGAGGCTGCTGAGGAGGACAGGTGTGCTGTCCCTCGCTCCTCTCGCTCCACTCCTCCCTCTCTCCTCTCTCTGTCCAGAGGTTCAGTAATTGGTGCTGTCAGGGCCAGACAGCTCTACAGCGTGGTTCTTCACTGTGGAGCCCCAGGATAGACCCACAGGCTGCAGGAACATCCACACACACACTGCTCACTGACAGAGAGACACACTGACACACGCAGGAGAGAGGGAGACAGGGAGGAGTGTGTGAGAGAGAGAGAGAGAGAGAGAGAGAGGGAGAGAGAGTGTTGTGTGTGTATTGGATGATTATGTAACCCCAGTAACAGGGCAGATGAGGATGAATTCATGTGAATGTAGGCTTCACAGCCAATAGGAGAGCAGAGAGGGAGATAGGGAGGGAGAGCGGGGGTGTAAAATACAGGCACAGAGAGAGTAAGGAGAGAAATGGAGAGTGACAAACAGAAAGAGAGAGAGAGAGAGCTCCTAACATGATATCTCATCTGACTTAAATACAGTCAATTCATTACTAAAGGGACTAAAAACACACGCACACGTCCTGTTACCTCAACTATCATTTACATTTCTGTTTTGCTTTTTGCTTTACGAAAAAGAGAAAGAGAGGAAAGAGAGATCCATGGCTTATAAATGTTTAAAGAGGGGGAGAGCAGAATCATCAGTTCTGAGGTCCCCAAGCCCCTTAGTGACACAACGGACAGCTAGAGAGAGAGAGAGAGAGAGAAAGAGAGAAAGAGAGAGAGAGAGAGTGCATAGGGGAGAAGGGGGATTAAGAGTACGTTTAAGAGAGGGAGTTGGAGGAAGATGGAGGACAAGGGTGAGTTGCGTAAGTAAAGAGCTCTCGGTCTCGCTCTCTTTCTACCTCTGTTAGCTGTCTGTCTAGAGAGAGGGAGATGAAAGGGGCGCTAGGTGAAGGGAGACAGCAGTACCATTACAGAACAAGAGAACAGCAGCAAAAACTAGCAAATGGGGAAAGATAACATATTATATATAATTGGAGGAGTCTGGTTGTTTGGGTGTCTGACAGGGACCGCAGCAGTAATGATTCCATTAACACCTCACACAGTACAAAAGAGAAAAGGGGAGAGGGAGACAAAAACGAGGGATGAGAGAGGGATGGGTGTGGAGCGAGAGACAAGAGAGCAAGAAAGGGGGAAGAGAGAGAGCGAGAGCCAGGCTGATTTAAATGCATTAGTGAGTCAGTGTAACCTTACTTTTCCCTGTGGAAGCTCTTCAGAAGCTCTGAGTAGCTGTGAGGGCGGGGCAGACACCTTCATTTTTTGTTTGGAGCAGTGTGTTTAGTACTAAAAGCATTGTGCTGTGCTTCTGGGGGCACATTAGAGCGTTACACAGGGGTGTCACGTCTCTTTGTGACCTCCAGACCTATTTGTTAAAAGCTGAGTGATTATTGACATAGTTATTCTTAACGTTTAGGTCTTCTTTTAAAAGATGCAATATTGATCAAGACCAGACAATCGTCAATGGAATTACAATGTAAAGATCTAGGGTAAGTTCTACCTACCCATTGCTGACAGGTGTATACAATTGAGCACACAGCCATGCAATCTCCATAGACAAACATTGGCAGTAGAATGGTCTTACTGGAGAGCTCAGTGACTTTCAACGTGACACCGTCATAGGATGCTACCTTTCCAACAAGTCAGTTCATCAAATTTCTGCACTGCTGGAGCTGCCCCGGTCAACTGTAAGTGCTGTTATGTGAAGTGGAAACGTCTAGGAGCAACATCGGCTCAGCCGTGAGGTGGTAGGCCACACAAGCTCACAGAACAGGACAGAGTGCTGACGCGCGTACCATGTAACAATTGACCTGTCCACGGTTGCAATAGTCACTACTGAGTTCCAAACTGCCTCTGGAGGCAACGTCAGCACAAGAACTGTTCGTCAAGAGAGCTTCATGAAATGGGCTTCCATGGCCGAGCAGCCACACCCAAGCCTAAGATCACCATATGGCAGTCCGACGGACAAATCTGGGTTTCGTGGATGGCAGGAGAACGTTACCTGCCCCAATGCATAGTGCCAACTGTAAAGTTTGATGGGCTAGGCCCCTTAGCTCCAGTGAAGGGAAATCTTAAAGATACAGCGTACAATGACATTCTAGATGATTTTGTGCTTCCAACTTTGTGGCAACAGTTTGGGGTTGACAATGCCCCTGTGCACAAAGTGAGGTCCATACAGAAATTGTTTGTTGAGATCGGTGGGGAAGAACTTGACTGGCCTGCACAGAGCCCTGACCTCAACCCCATCAAACACCTTTGGGATGAATTGGAATGCTGACTGCGAGCCAGGCCTAATCGCCCAACATCAGCGCCAGACCTCACTCATGCTCTTGTGGCTGTATGGAAGTAAGTCCCAGCAGCAATGTTCCAACATCTAGTGGAAAGCCTTCCCAGATGAGCGGAGGCTGTTATAGCAGCAACGGGGGGACCAACTCCATATTAATGCCCATAGGTAGTGTTTATTTGAGAGTCGTCTCCACACAAAGGTTTGTTTGCAGCATTCAGAGGGGGAAGGGCCTTGGTCGGGGAGGTGACCAAAAACCCAATGGTCACTCTGACAGAGCTCCAGAGATCCACTGTGGAGATAGGATAACCTTCCAGAAGGACAAACATCTCTGCAGTGCTCCACCAATCTGGGCTTTATGGTAGAGTGGCCAGACGGTAGCCACTCCTCAGTAAAAGGCACGACAGCCCGCTTAGACTTTGCCAAAAAGGCACACAAACAACTCTCAGACAATGAGAAACAAGATTCTCTGGTCTGAGGAAACCAAGAGTGAACTAATTGGCCTGAATGCCAAGCGTCACGTCTGAAGGAAACCTGCCACCAGTCCTACGATAAAGCCTGGTGGTGGCAGCATCATGCTGTGGGGATGTTTTTCAGCAGCAGAGACTAGTTAGGATCGACGGAAAGATGAACAGAGCAAAGTACAGAGAGATCCTGCTCCAGAGCGACCTGGCCCTCAGACTGGGGCGAAGGTTCACCTTCCAACAGGACAACGACCCTAAGCACACAGCCAAGACAACGCAGGAGTGACTTTGTGACAAGTCTCTGAATGTCCTTGAGGGGTCCAGACAAAGCCCGGACATGAACCCGATCGAACATCTCTGGAGAGACCTGAAAGTAGCTGCAGAGAAGAATGGGAGAAGCTCGAGGCTGTAACCGCTGCCAAAGGTGTTTCAACAAAGGTCTGAGTAAAGGGTCTGAATACTTATTTAAATGTGATTTTTAATTGTTTTCTATTTTATAAATTTGCTAATATTTCTAAAAACAGTTTTTGCTTTTTCATGAAACGGTATTGTATGTAGATTGATGAGGGGGGAAACCGATTTAATCCGTTTTAGAATAAGGCTGTAAAATTTCAAGTGGTCTGAATTCTTTCCGAAATGCACCGTATACAAAATATACCTGAGCTTTCAATGACAGACTCACCAAGTGAATCCAGGTTGAAGCTATGATCCTTTATTGACATCTCTTGTTAAATCCACTTCAATCAGTGTAGATGAAGGGGAGGAGACCGGTTAGAGGAGTTTTATTAAGCCTGGGGACAATTGAGGCATGGATTCTGTATGTGTGTATGTGTGCCATTCAGGGTGAATGGGCAAGGCAAAACATTTCAGTTTCTTTGAACAGGGTAGTAGGTGTCAGGCGCACCGGTCGGTGTCAAGAACTGCAACGCTGCCGGGTTTTTCACGCTCAACATGTCTCGCATGTGTTTCACGAATGGTCCACCACCCAAAGGACATCCAACCAACATGACACAACTGTGGGAAGCACTGGAGTTAACATGGCCCAGCATCCCTGTGGAACGCTTTCGACACCTCGTAGAGTCCATGACCTGACGATAGATGTTCCTAATGTTTGGTATACTCAGTGTATCTTACAATAGTAACAAGTAATTGTTCAAATAAAAGCAAGTATATATTTGAACAAGTACTTGTTAGTATTGCATTAAAGCACAAACAAATACCTATAAAAACATACATAGCATTACTTGGCCCTGATTGTAAAAAAAAAGATATGGCCATTTTTATAGTGGGAGTGTGTCTCCGTTAACGTGTGACATTGCCCAGAGGTGAAACGCCTTGCTGTGTTAGCCTGGACCTGGAGTTGCAATGAAGTTTTAACTGAGAGTTCGTAAAATAGTGTTCAGCAGTGAAACTGTGGAAATTCCAATATAGTTATCTGCCACAACGATGATCTCACAGAGAAAGGCACCCAGCACACAATAATAGCGGATGTGCATAAAGATGGCGGCCTTCATGCCATATTGTACATGGCTCTCGTTCCTCTTTATTTTTTGCAGAGTATAGATGATCCCAATTTTAGAATCAAGATGCCGGCAATTTGAAAAAGCAGATTGTGCTGATTATTGGCGCGTTGATCTTTCGAACAGGCGGGTGGTGCTGAAACACAATGAAATCGCTCCTAAAATTCGGCCGACTCTCTGCACGTTCGCCATTCTTCTTATTCAATTATATTCCTAGCAACTTCGGAGCACAAGGATTGGTACTGTAATCTACATTCCCAAAGGACTCGTGAGGAAGCTTGTGCATGTTCAGCTGCATCTTACCCGAGAAACAAACAGCCTACCTACATGCAGTACCACGGGGTTGAGTTATCACAACTGAGCCTAAGACAGCTCTAGCAAGGGAAGATAATGGTCAGCTGACACACACAAACACACACACGCACGCACACACAAACACACACACACACACTCTCTCAAATCTGTGGAGTTTAACAACTTAATACTCTGCTACCTGAGGCATCCTCTCTCCTCCACTTCTTCCAAATGGTATATACGCATCTTCTCGCTCGCTCAAACACTCACAAACACAAGCTGCCTCCAAGCAATTCCCGACCTTCTCTTTCATAACATTGTCCTCGCTACGTAAGGGGGTTGCCTAACACACACACACACACACCCACCCACATACCCACAGTCGTTATCATTCCATCCCGGTAAACCACATTGTTTTCCACAACGTTGCCGTCTATCTGTATTCATATTCTGTCTGGAACAGTTTCTCCGTTCTAAGTAGAGTACTAGATCTAGATCTATCAGGACTAGGCTTGTCCCGATACCAACACTTAACAAACAATATGATACCGGGCCAAGTGTCGCGATACCGTGGTGGAGGAAAAAATATCTAGTGCCTAGCATCTTGTTTGCCCGGACGCTTGTTCCGGTTAAGAAAGGTTCTCCAAAAACCTGTCACTGAAATTCACACGTTCCGGCCATTATTACGAGCCGTCCTCCCCTCAGCAGCCGCCACTGGCTAGCCGATGTGTGGTTCCAAGCCCTTAAGCAACAATCCAGTTCAAGAAATGAAGTGGGGAAAAAAAGATTGATCAAATACACTTACGTTGGCACAAGTCTTTATGCTCCTCGTACCCCGGCTTGCACACACACCTCCCGATGGGCACCAGCCAGCCCCCGTCGGCGCTACAGTACATCCTGGGGGCCTCGAACTCCTCTGACGCGTTCACACACAGCCCTCTGACCTCCACCAGGGCCGAGTCGCCCCCCGTAACAGTGTCGGGGAACTGGGCCAGGTTGAGCACGGTGAGGGGACACTTCTTGTAGAAGACACGGACAGAGACCAGAGCGATGCAGGCTCCCAGGTCCTGGAAGGCCAGATAGAACCCCTTCTTACTCAGGTTGCTGATGTCACGCACCTCTGTGTTAAGCTTCATCACACGGTCACCCACATCCACCTAGAGAGAGAGAAAGCAACCAGATTTAGTCAAACTTTGGCCTATTTTACAGTTCTGTTTCAGCTAGAACGGGCGTAGTAGGAAAGGATGTTTATGGTCGTTATTATTACGGGGATTCTTTTGCCCTCAGTATGTAAGTTGCCCTTAACTCCATGTCCAGTCACAACTTGTTTCATCCTCCTAATGGTTAAGATAAGAATGGTTCGGGAAATCTGAGGTTAATGTTAGGATTGGGGGGTAAGGTACTCTGTTCCTAGATCTGTAGTTAGAGGCAACCTCTCCCTTTGGGAGCCTGTGTTTCCACTGACCTGTGTGAAGCTCTCGTCAGCAGCGATGGTGTCTATCTTGATGTACTGACTCTCCTTGATGAACCACAGGTTGGCGTTGTTGGACTCATAGTAGAACATGTTGAACGTCTGGGAAACACACAAATGGACATTTTGCATTTGATTTAAAAAAAATTGCCTTTTTGTTATGCCGTAGCTCTATGGAAAACGGTTTGACCGAAAGATCACTTCTCCAAGGTCAAGATTCGAAATGTTATGACATTTCAGTCAAACGTGGCCTTGAAGCAAGGAGTATTGAACAATTGTCGACAGAATGGAAACCATGAGCAGACAGACCTCTTTGCAGGTGCCGGGTACTCCAGGCAGGCTGTTACAGTCTCGGAGGGTGAACTTGATCTCCATGTAGACGCGCTGCGCTCCGTCACGGGCGATGTGTCGTGTCCTCAGCCAGTTGTTCTGACTGGCCTCCATCACGTTGCACACCTGGTAGGTACGCATGGGAGTGTTCCTCTCATCCATCACACTGATCTCCTCCCACTGCAGAGAGAGAGAGGGAGAGAGAGAGGGGGAGAGAGAGAAGGGGGGGGTTAGAGGATTGCAGGGCGGGGGGGGGGTATGCGTGTGTATTTAAGTGACAAAAAACATCTGTGTACATTTAAGTAATCACATTATAGTGCGCGCACGTGCGCGTGTATGCGTGTTTTCATACATGTGCATTTGTGTGTGTGGGTGTGAGTGTGTGTGTGCGGGTGCAAGTGTGTGTGTGTGTGTGTGTGTGTGTGTGTGTGTGTGCGCGCGGGTGCGAGTGCGTGTGCGTGTGGGTGCGGGTGCGAGTGCGTGTGTGTGTGTGTGTCTCTATGTGTGTGTATGTGTGTGTGTCTCTATGTGTGTATGTGTATGTGTGTGTGTGTGTCCTTGATCTGGAGAGAGACGTAGGACAGAGCTACTTTGTCTCCCCTCATATATTGCCATCTGTTTCCACTTGTGCTCAGAGAAGTAATTCAGAACACTTCTCGCATGAGAGAGAAAACAGTTCTATTCCTTCAAGGAAAGGAAAATAAACCAGTGTGGTTTCATAGAGTTTCAGGGACCAGGACCTACCAAAGGGGAAGCAGACAGCTAGGCTTAAAAACACAGTCGTGCACACGCACACACACACACACACACACACAGACACACACAATGAGCCAACTCAGTATGAATCTCATTTGGGGTGAGGAGATGCACAGACCACCTTCTCAGTTCAGAGTACCAGTCTCTTTTCAGTCTCTGTATAGACTACTGACTGATGAACACATATCACATTTCAACATTCAAACCTCAGACACACACACACAAAGGCAACTATTTTCTGGTCAGTGCAGCTGGCTATTGCAAAACTTTCCCTCTAATTTCACTCGGATGGGATGCAAATTATACTGGAGTGGAGATAGACAGGAGAGAGCGAGAAGAAAGACAGAGAGCGAGAGAGCGAGAGAGAGACAGACAGAGAGGGAGACAGAGAGAGAGAGAGAGGGAGAGAGACAGAGAGAGACAGAGAGACAGAGGGGCAGAGAGACAGAGAGAGAGAGACTTCGAGACAGACACAGAGAGAGAGAGAGAGAGACAGAGAGAGAGAGAGCGAGAGAGAGAGAGAGCGAGTGAGAGAGACAGAGAGAGAGAGAGAGAGAGAGAGACAGACAGACAGACAGACAGACAGACAGACAGACAGACAGACAGACAGACAGACAGACAGACAGACAGAGCGAGAAAGACAGAGAGAGAGAGAGAGAGAGAGCGAGTGAGAAAGACAGAGAGAGAGAGAATGAACAAAGGAGAGAGAATGCAGGATTGAGAGAGAAAGAGAAAGACAGGGGGTTTAAGACAGACAAAGGAGAGAGAATGCAGGATTGAGAGAGAAAGAGAAAGACAGGGGGTTTAAGACAGACAAAGGAGAGAGAATGCAGGATTGAGAGAGAAAGAGAAAGACAGGGGGTTTAAGACAGGCAAAGGAGAGAAAGAAAGAGAGAAAAGGACAGAGAAAGACAAGGGGGTTGTAGACTCGAAAGAAAAAGCTCAGATTTTGGGGATAATTGAACTCGACAGGTCGACAAGCCGGCAAAGGCTTGACACATTTCACCTAAAGTCTTGAGTACTAAAACAGACGGAAACAGACTCTCAGTCAGCTGCTTTTAATCCACTGGGCCTTCCACAGGGCTGGGACTAGAGTAGCACGGAGGAAACAATTTAGGAGTTTGTCATAGGTAGGGCCAGGAATATTACAGACCAATTGACCTGGCCAAGGGAACCCCTATGCCCTGTGTACAGGCTATAACTACGACGATGTCATGAGTACCAGCGACATAGAAAACCAGTTGCGTTCTACTCCAGGCCAACTCTTTTCCTCACTCTCTCTCTCGCTCTCTCTCTCGTTCTATTTCATCAGTTGGAAGAACAAAAACAACAGATGAGGATCGAGAGAGAGAGAGAGAGAGAGAGAGAGAGAGAGAGAGAGAGAACGACAGACGAGGATAGAGAGAGAGAAAAACCGAGGGAGGAACGAATGCGTGTAAATTACAGACGCGGCTGTCAGCTAAACGGACCCATCTGTGTGGAGCGGGACCAGTCGGACATCACAGGAGACTGAGAGGGCATACACGGCTGTACACACACACACACACACACACACACACACTGCACAGAGGCACACACGTGCGGCTAGTTCCCTAGAGAGCGGTGATTACGGAGTTAAAGAGGATAGCTATTGAGGAATAAAGAGGGCTTCGTGACGTTTTGTTTATTTCCCTCAGAGCGGAGGTTGAGTGTGAGGACTACACAGACTTCCTTGCTTGTTTATGGAGCTATTTCCATGTGAAAGAGTCTGGTGATTGTCAGGCAGTTTGGTCTCGCGGCCAGGTGGGTTTCTTTACTATCTCTCTACCTAAGGACGTGCTTCACCGAAATCCGCGCCTCACCAAATCCTTTCCTCAGTTCTCTCAGTGATGAACTCTTAGTCCAATGTACTCTTAGTCCAATGTTCTGAAATAATAGATTAGGGCTGGGTGGTACAGTGTATTTGACTATATACCGGTATTGATAAATCGTGATATGCAGCCTGTAATGTACATTTTTATACTTCACTCCGCTACTTGAGTCATTTATATCCGCTGTCTCTCTCTCTCTCTCTCCATGCCGCTTTCCACACAGGTCTAGCCCTGTCACTCAAGGAGCGCATTTGTTGTTGCTCGACCACGAGACACTTGCATTCAGCCTACATGGTCAGGAAACACTGACCAACACTTTGGTTCCTACCCTGTCACAATAACTCCTCTCTGGCCGTTTTCTTCGCTATCATGTCAAACAACACTGTTTCAAAGGGCCCACTATTATATTTGAACTAGGAATTATAATGATAATTGCAACATTTGGTTAAAAATAAGGCATACATTTTTTGCCAATATCGTACAGCCCTACGTGGCAGTGTGGAAATGATCTCAAATGAGTGCAGGAAATGCAGAAATGTATGAAAATGCAGAATTTTCTTGGGGGTTGAAGTTTAATTTAACAGTATAAAACCATCAGAATTTAGAAAAACGTATTTAAGTCAATTAGAAAGAACAGTATGTGTTGCCACCCTAGGGTCACACCCTACTCATAAAGCAAATGTAGAATTTGTCTTATTCAAAAATATTAAATACCATCAAATACTGTAAGAAATTTGAAAAATACCATAATATGATACTTTGGCCATATCGCCCAACAACAGACTATTCATTTCCAACATATAGTACAGGTAGAATCAAATGATGCTGGACATATTCTTGATGTCTATTTTTTCTAAAAGCCTCCTCCCTCACCAGGAAATACGAGAAAATCAACCCAACGTTTAATTGAAACTAACAAGCCTATACTTTCTATCTAAACAAAATAATTCTGAAGTAATTCATATGGATGATGTGAAAAAGAGAGAACTGTTTAGACAGGTTGGAGAGTTTAGCCCCTCTCTCTTAATCACCGAACACACACACGCACGCACACACACACACACACACACACACACACACACACACACACACACACACACACACACACACACACACACACACACACACACACACACACACACACACACACACACACACACACACACACGCACTCAATCAGTGAACCTGTTGCTATAGCGATGGCATTTCAGTTTGACCGTTAATTAGCATTCTGGACAGAACTTTCCTCTTTGAGCGTTCTAATCCCTCGACAAATCACAACGAAGCTGGCCTGATTGCTTTGAAGCGGGGTAAAACCGTTGCATCAGGACTCGGGTTAAACCCTTCATTGGCTTAACATAATTTCCCCCCGCAATCATCTTGTAGTTACAGATACTTATACATAATTGGCCATCAAACTCTGAAATAACATCTGTCGAAGAGACAGAGAGAGAGAGAGAGCAGAGAAAGGGGGTGCTCCCAAATATATTCCTAAAGATATGGGGCCTATATTTGAACCTTTTACTGCAGTGGGCTAAATCAGGGCCGCACAGAATGTTTCTTGGTAGTCTTAAACAAATCTACTTTGAAAGAAAAGTATACACTTCACATACATGAACTATAGAGTTGAAATGTATTACGTTTTGAGTTTGCATCTCAATATTACACTGTATATACATTACAGAAGACTGAAATATAACAAACCGTTTGACACAGAAACACTGGATTTTCGGTGGCTTTTTTGAAATAATGTTTATTAATTATGAAATAATGAAAAATATGAATAACATTCCAGCCATGAGGCCACTAGGTCATTTGACTGCAGGAAAGAGCTACAAGCAATATCATTACTGGTTGTGTTTGTTTTCTATCCTGCCGCAGAAACACAAACACCCCAGTTGTGTGATAGAAGTGGGTCGCTCTGCTCAGACTCCAGCACACATCTGGCTCTGGGGCAGGCCGTACTAAGTCTGACCTGTGGGGGTCAAGTGGTGGTGGATTGAGTCAGAGAGACAGCTATCCAGCTAAGGCCATATCTTGAATGGTGGGAATGTCTGTGTGACCTCTCTGCAGGTTCAGGGGTCCGGGTTTAACTAGATAATCCCCCTTATATGAAACACAAGACCCAGAGAGACATGCTGCTCAGCACCTCAGCCCTCTGTTTATATCTCTCTCTCCCTCTCTCTGTCTCTCTCCTCCCTTTTTCTCTCCCGTTGAGAGAACTAATTTCCCATTTTCTTCTCTGTGTTAGAGAGAGAGAGAGAAAGAGAGAGGCGTGTGTAGCCTATAATGCGTTTTTCAGTTCCCTAGGGTTGCTGCCACATGTCAGACTCGTTGACAGCCTAAACGTCTGGTTCTTGAACAGAAGAAAAACCATGAAAAGACAAATGCATGTCAATCGTCCGGTTATTACTGGTGCTAAAGCTGGGTGTTTAACTTGCATCGTTTAACTCTGAGTGTATCGTTCTCTCCCTCTCTCTCTCTTTCCATCTCACTCGCTATCTCACTCTCCTTCTATCTGCTCTCCCTCTCACTATTTTTCTCTCTCTCTGTATCGCTCTCTCTCTCTCGCTTCTCTTTCTTTCTCCCCCCTCTACCCCTCGCTCTCTCTCCCTCTATTTCTTCGGCTGACTTCGGGCTGCTGTGAGGTGAGGTGCAGGGCAATGCAGGCTAATGCAGGGTATCATCATCCCTGTTGATATCTCCTGACGCTGTGGAGTGACTCAACCAGCCTGTGTGTCCTATGTCATCTGAAGTAACTACTCTCCCCCACACCCCCTCCCCACCCAGTGGGTGCGAGAGCACGGGCACAAAGCAGGCGCCTTGAACCACCAAGGTGGCATGTTAAATAGCGTGGTCTTTATTTCAAAGTGTAAACCAGACCTGGGTGAAATACATATGTCCAACCGTCGACTGTTTGTTTTAGCCTGCCCCGATACAAGGGGACCAATGTGATCGTCCCCAAAAAAGTGCAAACTCCACCCACCTCCAATCAAGATTATACCTAAAGTATTTGAAATATCTATTTGACCCAGGTGTGTGGTTAACATTATACATTCAGCTAAGCATTCGCGCTGGAATGAAACCCACAGCCTTGGTGTTGTCAGCTAACAAGGCTGTAATCAAACCGACTTCCTTTCAATGAAGCTGCCTTCACTGACAGAAAGAAAATACTCAAGATTTTAGCTCCCTGTCCCCTATCACTCTCTCGCTCAGCTGGTTTCCACTAACATTCCTCTGCTATATTCTTGACGGATTTCCTTATATTTGTTCATTCTTTCTCTCCATTCCTCTGTTGTGTTCTAAAGAGGCGTGACACTGGCATTCTGTGACTTCCTGGGCTGTTACCTTCACAGCAGCCCATTACGCAACTCAACCCCAGTGTTACGTAAAAAATATTAACCCCCTCCCCAAATCGCAGTCGCCCAAAAAAAAAACGGAGCCAGCGACTGTCACATTATTTTCAGCGCAGCGGAAATAATTAGTAAATCCCCCCCCCAGACTCCAAATATAGCTATAGAACGCTTAAGAAGCCATCACTCTAACCTCCACTGCTCTCTCTCTCTCTGCACTGCTGCTACTGAATACACCCTGCACTCCACTCTAGACAACTCACTGATTCTAATAAAATGACTACCTCACTGATGTCAGTGTCTCCAGCCAGAGTCAGAGTTTCAAGCCGCGTACACCGATCCAATGCTTTCAGGTCTACACAAGCGCCTATTGTCGTGATTAGTGCATTGTTATTCTCGTCAACAAAACAATTGTGACAAAAACATTAGTCAAACACCTGTTTTTCAGTCGCAATTGATGAGACCATAACGAAATAGATTCCGACAAAAACTATAACCTAAACTAAAATGATTTTTTGATGAGACAAAATGATCTCTGTGACTAAAATCTGACTACTAGGTGGACTGGACAATGTTGTTTTGGAGAGATCTTTCTCAAGGCTATCAGACTGTTAAACAGCCACCACTAACATTGAGTGGCTGCTGCCAACATACTGACTCAACTCCAGCCACTTTAATAATGGGAATGGATGGAAATTGATGTAAAAACATATCACTAGCCACTTTAAACAATGGCACTTAATATAATGTTTACATACCCTACATTACTCATCTCATATGTATATGTATATACTGTACTCATTTAAACTGCTGCATCTTGCTGCATCTACTGCATCTTGCCATCTCTATGTAATACATGTATCACTAGCCACTTTAAACTATGCCACTTTATGTTTATATACCCTACATTACTCATCTCATATGTATATACTGTACTCTATACCATCTACTGCATCTTGCCATCTCTATGTAATACATGTATCACTAGCCACTTTAAACTATGCCACTTTGTTTACATATCCTACATTACTCATCTCATATGTATATACTGTACTCTATACCATCTACTGCATCTTGCCTATGCCGTTCTGTACCATCACTCATTCATATATCTTTATGTACATATTCTTTATCCTTTTACACTTGTGTGTTTAAGGTAGTAGTTGTGGAATTGTTAGGTTAGATTACTCGTTGGTTATTATTGCATTGTCGGAATGAGAAGCACAAGCATTTCGCTACACTGGCATTAACATCTGCTAACCATGTGTATGTGACAAATAAAATTTGATTTGATTGGCAATTGAGAGCTTTTCGGTGATAAGCACAATTCATATTAGCAGCACAGACGCGCAGCTCAGTTCTGTTCAGAAGTGGGAAGGAAGTGGCACACCAGGCAGACGCAGTCTACATCAGCTGGTGAGCTGCGGGGGAGCAAGGGATGAGTGTGACCAGACAGGACCAGACAGGTCCCCGCTCCAGCTCGGCCTCCGATTATACACGGCGCACAGGCAACTCTCTTGCTTCACCTTAGCTAACCAGTCACAGCCAGACTTCTGGTTAGCTACCCTTTGCCTGTTTCAATTTTAGAAAACAATAGCAGAATTGAGCTCAAAAGTGAGAAAAAAACTGTCTAGTTATGTGTTTTCTATCCCTTGAGTAAGTAGGTTATAGAAAAGTAGTTTGTCTTTGAATTTGTAGTCTCGCTCAACCCTCCCACTTCTCCCGCTGCATTTCACGTACGGGCTCTGGAGCCAACGTAGCCAAGACTCCCTCTTTTCCCCAGAGAAAACGGCTTGATTTTAGCCCTTATGCTACTGTTGAAAAGACATGACCCATAATACCGGCGTTACATTTTTTTTTACATCCATAAAGCATATCGCGGGCCATTCTAAAACTAGGCTACTTGCAGACCGGACCATTAACCATTTGTCAAGGCTACACGTTGTCATGTTACTTCATTAGCTAGCTATGCGGCTCATTCAGCAGGACACAACGTTTTGGAACGTGTTGAATAAGGAATGACGGCGGCTCTACTCATGGAATTTTTATCTGCAACGTTTGAGAATGTTTTTCAACTGAACAGAGCCATGGTAACATTATCAGTAGCATATATGCAAATATTTGGTGGCACAATGAAAACTGATAGAAAACTATTTATTGACTAAATGTCTGACTGGGTAAATAACTTTATTTTCAGTTCATGTGGACCCAATGACTCAGACTTGAGCACTTGGACTCAAGACTTCAGCCATAGGGACTCGTGACTTGACTCGTGACTCGAGCACAGGGGACTTGGTACTCGAGGTTTAGTGACTCGACTACATCACTGGTCGAAATAGTCATTAGCTCCCGTTCGAAGTCATTAGCCCCCGTTTGACTTTTATTCTGATCATAGAGCTCTAATCATGGAATTCCGAACGCGTCATGTGTCTACACCTACATTTAAATGTGTCTGCCGTGTCCGGACTCCCTATTCCCACGCTGGTGGAACAGGCAAATGGTGGAACAGGCAAAATATGATAACACAACAACTGATGGCAGTTGCTAACTACTGTAGCTAGCAAGCAAAGCTAAAGAGATTGCAAACGGGTTAGCATAACTATAGCCAAACAAAATATATTTTTTCGAAATATTAGCTAGCTGGCTAGCATTTAATGAGGCCACCAAACACGTTACGCACATGAACATATTTCCTCCAATGTTATAATGACAAAGTGCCTCTCGGACCCAAAACATACGTTTTCTGGAGACTTGTGGGAGAAGTGCTGATGACGTCGCCCACTGTATGCGCTTTCAGTAGCCTGATTGCGTCCAGACTGAGGAGAAAACCCCACTCAGAATGCATCCCTGACCACCACCTGAAGTGGTCAGCCAGACCTGAACACCGTCGTATCATTTCCATCTTCGTATTCTGGTAGCGGAAGTCGCATGTCAGTGTCAAGTGTAGACACGACTTCTCTCTCGCTCTCGTGTCTGTTTGTTTTGTATGTAATGTGCAATGTGCAAATGTAATGTAGGCTGAATTAGGAATTTCCATGGCAAGATCATTCTTATATAATATAATATTATTCTTATGTACTGTATATGTGTATCATTTGTCTGCTCTTGGAAAGAGAATAGAATATGTTATGAAGAAAAATGTGTAGGTAGACCAAATGTATGTATGTGCACATGGAAGTGGGTGATTCATGTTTACTATAGGTTAATGAGGCAATACAAATGTGATGTGACTGTGATGTCACTAAAATGTGATTACAATGAAAGGGCATTTAGTTGACTAAAATGGCCCTCTGTTTTCGTCATTTTGACAATAACTAAACTAAATCATTATTCAAATGACAAAAATGAGGCTAACATGCTGACCAGACTGGGCGTCCGCGTGCACCATCGCTCGCTTGTTGATTTTGTCAATCCACACCAGACGCGATCAGGACGCGCAGGTTGAAATATCAATAAGAACTCTGAACCAACTGTATTAACTTGGGGACAGGTTGAAAAGCATTACTCATTCATGGCAATTTAGCTAGCTAGCTTGCTCTTGCTAGATCATTTGTCCTTGGATATAAACATTGGGTTGTTATTTTACCTGAAATGCACAAGGTCCTCGACTCCGACAAATAATCCACAGATAAAAGGGTAACCGAGTTAGTTTCTAGTAATCTCTCCGCCTTCAGTCTTTTTCTTCCTCTTTGGACTTTATATGCCGGTTGGCAACCAACTTTAAAGTGCATTACCAACTGGACTGGAGTGTGGACCTCAGTTCATCTTTCAATCACCCATGTGGTTATATGCTCCTAATACCCAATGAGGAGATGGGAGAGGTGGGACTTGCATCGCGTCAAGCATGACAAATAGAACCAAGTTCTATTTTGGCGCTTGGCTACACAGATGCTCGGTGATGCGCGCGAGCAGTTTGGATGCAATGAATGAATAACATGTATGTGTACACTTATTTTGCAACGCTCGCGGGTGTGGTCAGCATATAAGACTTCATTATATTTTTGTCAAAATGACTGAGATTAAACTAAATCTAAAACACACTGCCAAAATGAACACTGGGTTAAAGTTGGTTTGGTAAAGTTTGTGTCTGTGTGAGCGCCTGTGGATCAAGATTGATCCAGTATGGCCGCCTCATACAGAAAGTGATGTCACAGCGCTACTCACCCCCTCGGCAGGGTAGGCCTCCCAGCCTAGGTTTCCCAGAGCAGACATGGAGTCCAACAACGTCACTGCAGACAGACAGAGAGAACAGACTGGTTAACACAACACACACTATTACAGCAATAAGACACCAGAGGAAGGGAGGGCCGTCGTGGTTATTGGAACATCTGTGCTGTCAACGGTGGGGGGGGGGCAGGTCAACGGGATAGCACTTAAAACAGCACATTAGAACAACATTTACCGCCTCAGATTCACACAGGCTCAACCACACACCCTTACCCCTCTCCATAGCAAAGGGACGGAGTGAGGGGTGGAGAGATGGATGGAGAAAGAAATGATTGATAGAGGGAGAGAGAAAGGCTAGGGCTAGTGAGAGTGACAGCAAAGAAGAGAGATGGGAACAGAGAGAGGGATGGAGAATGAGAGAAATATCCGGATGGAGGAGGACGGACAGAGAGAAGGAGTGAGGTTGAGACAGAAAGGCTAAGAGATAGCTAAAAGGCTGTGTATTTAGATTCAGATGGAGCCAGTTTCTCCCACGGTGTGTGAACTGTGCTTTCCCTGCCTGACGCCATTGAGCCCTAATTATGGCCTCACCACTGCTAACCATTAATATTTAATTATCCTCCATCTGCAGAGGCTGCCGCCAGCCCCCTCCCTCCCTCCTCTCTCTATCTCCCTACCTCCCTCCTCTCTCTCTCTCTCTCTCTCTCTCCCTCTCTCTCTCTCTCTCTCTCTTCTCTGCCCTCTCTCTTCTCTGCCCTCTCGCTTCTCTGCCCGCTCAAAACCTACTGTCTCTCTCACCCTCTCTTTCTGTCTCTTTCAATCTGCTTCTCTCCCTTTCACACTCGCTACATCTCCACCTCTCTCTTTCTCTCATTCTGTGCCAGAGGTCTGACTCAGGCCAAAAGAGAGTTACTCCTCGGGCTCTCAGCCACAGGTCCCAGATCAGCTGTCCAGGCTCCTGACCTGAAACATCATCAGTTGGCTTTAATAACTGACCCAGGAAACCAGGGGGAACTAGTGCCAAAACACAGACACAGGCAGTATTTTCAAGGATAATCTCAGGCACTTACAGTAGAACCAAATCTCAA